>NC_041331.1:15328539-15371039 GCF_004354835.1 Perca flavescens
CTGGGGTAACGGTTTGAGGCAGCATCTAATTCAGTCCACATTCAGTTAGAGGGAAGCCACAATGCTTTTGGGTGGTCCGGGGCCTGTCTGCACTGCCATTTTGTCTCTGATGTCACATGTTTAGATTTAAGGCCCAATTTGCTCTCCTTTCTCCATGCTGCAGTGACTAAATGTGCTCAGAAGTAAAGGAGAAGTGAAAGGATTGGAGGGGAAGTCCAAATGTAAAATGTAATTTTCAGGAATTCAAAACAGATGAGCAGACTGGCTTTCGGGATGTTGCTTAGGTGCTTTAGGCCCCTGTAGAGGAATAAATGTTTTTCCTGTGAGAATGCTTTTCTGTTCTGACAAGACAAACAACACAAACAGAGAAGTGAGAAGACAAGGGCCTACAGCTCTTTCATTGCATTGACAAAAAAAAAAAAAAAAAAAAAAAAAAAGAAGTAATTTGATCCACCCCTGAGAAATTCAATAAGGCACGAAGATCTCAATCTAGAATCTCTCAGCCTCACTATTCCATCAGATGCATCGGCGCGATTTCATATCTCCAATCCTAAAGCTCTGTGAGCTCCTGATGAAGAGTAATCCATCTTGATCAAAAAACAATATGATGAACAATCCCCATGCATTGATGTTGACAACTTAGCCATGAGATTGTCATTGCGGGTTTGTGGGCGAGCAGCGCAGCAAACACAATGTGCTATCAATGCATTCTATGAAGCAGCGTTTGCAAAAGGACGGAAACCAATACATCTAAATCTTGCAGGTGTGTACTTTAGGTGTTGCACATAGGCACATTCACACACACCCACCTCCACTGCTCTATTTTACACGTCTGAAATACAGTGTGTCATCTTGCACATCGATGCACATTTACACACCCACAGATGTGTGTGTGTGTGTGTGTTTGTGTGTGTGTGTGTGCGCGCACATTCACACACACACACACACACACTCACACTCAAACAGTTTCCATCCCACTTGTGTTCTTCATCTTGGTTGTGGGGTATTATAGGTCACAGTTATGCAATTGTGTAGGGGTAGCCTTTTTTCATCTAAATCTCTCACTTTTCTTCTGTTTCCTTTTGTCTCGCTCTCTCTCTCTCTCTCTCTCTCTCTCTCTCTCTGTGTGAAACAAAAGCTCAGAAGTGACACTACAGCAGCAACAATTTGTGAATTAATCAATTAAAAGAAAATATATTGGCAGCTTTTTTGATGTTTAGAATAAAAAATGTAAGCAACAATGACATTCACTGCTTCCTGCTTCTCAAATGTGAATATGTGCTAGTTTTCTTAGTCTTTTAAAAAATAAATTAAATAAATACATGTATTTGAGTTTTCGTCTAATGGTCAGACAAAGCAATCACTTTCAATATGTCAACTTGGGTGCTTATGGAATTTATTTTTTATTTTTTTTTATTTTTTTTACAGTTTTTCGGACTTAACTATTAATGGAATGGAAAATAATTGAAGTAACCATCAGTCGCAGCCCTGACACTGTTGGGTTTTATAATTATTATAAAGACATTCACTCCTTCATGCATTACATTGTTTTGATGGATCTATGACTTGTTGGTACAAACAGTAAATGTCCAAAGATGACTTGGCTGCTAAAATAACTAATCATCATCACATACAACTGTTGATTGTCCATTACATTGTAAATAATGTAGGATTTTTTTGATTGTTTTTGTTCATTCTACATGTTGTTTTGTAGCTTTTAGTTCAGCTCTGCCGTGTGGTCGACAGCGGCTTCCAACCACGTCAGCCAGACAAGAAGAGCACGTCTGCTGTCTGCACACATCAGTGACCACATGCAGACATGCACACACGCGCACACACACACCCGCACACACACACAAAAAAGGACATTTCAGATATGAAAGATGTAAGTAGTGTGTGAACCTATTGGTATGTTTCTCTTAGCATGTGTGTATGCGTCAAAGTGTTCTGACACTTTGAACTAAGACTAAATGCATCACTAAGCAGTGGGAAGATAAGATGGAACTCATCCGCCTCCATTCTGACTTATCAGCTAGATTACCTTAACAGCTCTCACAGCGCTGCACATGCCCAGGTCAACGCTAATGGTGGATAACGTTTAGTTTAGGTCAAAAGAGGACAAACATGCAGAATGGCACGTTTTGAGGAACATGTGTTGAGGAACGTGTAGAAAAGAAAAATAGTGATGAGTGAGAACGAGAGAGAAAATGTGTTGCTCTTTCTGCTCAGTCTGGTCATTAATAATGAATCCATACAATCTTAAGAGTAAAAGGCCAAAGATATATCAACATATAGGTGGAAATGTATTGGCTAACTGAAGTAACGTGAGGTTGTGAAAGGATCCCTAACATAATTAAAAGAAAAACAGCGTGATTTTTCTGTGCGGGTTTTGCTCATTACAGTACGTTTGTGTGGGAGACGTCTGTTTGGACAGAGCAAGGACAAACCAGATTCTACGTTTTCCCCCATTTGCAGCTAGTTCCACTATCGTCCTTCTGATTTAGTTTGGCTGGTAGGGGGAGTCAATTTGCATCCTGCTTCTTCTTTCTTTATTGAGAAGAAAGAGGAAAAGAATCATAGTGAACAACATCTCACCAGTTGCCATGACAACCCAACATACCCAATAACCCATGGAAAAAAAAAAAAAAAAAAAAAATGTGTCACTGTCACACACAGGAGCACTCTGTCGGCCATGGTTTGAGGGCAGAAGCAAATCTTGTTTACAGCGCAGAGACTCGTTCAATACACACACACACACACACACACACACACACACGCACAAACAAAACTGCACGGAAACAATCTATCCACTTCACTACAAAAAAAACCCTTCTAGCAGCTCTGTCGGCACATCCTGTGTAGATGGGAGCCACCAGAGAATACAGTAACCCACAACTGCATGTGGTGATACAGTTTCCACGTCAGATATCCAGATTGAAACAAACTCTTTGACACAATGAGGACCTAAAAGACGGATTAAAAACACTTCATTTAACATTTGTTTAAAACGCAGTTATAAACTGCTGAGAAGAGGGTGCAAAGTGCAGATTACTCCTTAAAAGTATTCCGGTAGGTCTGTGTTTGAAGCGTAAATGGTTTTAGTGCAGCGAGAGGAAGAGAGCTCTGGGTTTAGAGAGGCTGCTACTTGTGGCTTTTGGGTTTGCGGGCTTTTGTATAAGATATAACGGTTCAGTTTCCCTGTCAGCATATTTAGGCTATGTAAGCCACTACTAGGGTTGTGAAACAAAAGACATGTTGAAAAAAGAGAGAAAAAAAAAAAAAAAAAAGGCCGTTAAAAATAGTCCTGACAGTGTCAAGCTTTGTATTTGCATGAATAAGATAGGATTTGATATATTTGTATATATTAGGGCTGTCCAAATTAACAAGTTAATAAGTTAATGCAAATTCCATTTGTCTTCATTTTTTTAATTCATTTTTTTATGCGCCATCAATGCACGCACATTCTGTGATTTCGCTCCGTAGTTGGGGAAATCAGGCAGCTGCAGCATTAACGTGGGCAGTGTTGCCAACGTGGGGACTTTCTTGCTAGATTTAGCGACTTTTGAGATCGTCTAAGCGACTCATAAATATATTTATATTGTAATTCATTCTCAAGCATGCGGACCAAAGCTCCTCTCCCCCCTTCTGTCCTCTTGTACAGGCGGTCAGTAGGGTTGGGGGGGGGCTGCACAAGAGACAAGAAGGCGGAACAGGAGCAGGTCTTACAGATATAATACATCCATGAACAGGAGTAGATGGCTACCAGAAACAAAGCTCCTTCAACGTTTTAAATGCCAAGGAGCCCTATCACCTCCTGAGCATGGAATGTCATTCCAGGAACTTGTACCAAATGCAGAGAGAGAGAACAGTGGAAACAAAAACAGAACTTGTGACATGGCGACATGTTACATTTGGTTTAGTCTCGCATTGCCAGACCTTCCTCCACAGCGCTGCGGAGGAGGAGGGTCTGGCTAGTCCACCACACAGCAATCTGGGAATGGTGCTCTGGTTAAAGCCTGCTTCACACGGGACGATTTTAAAATTGTCGGCCGATTTTCCAATCCTGAGAGACCCCACACACGGTGATGAAAAATCACGGGTCTAACAGTTTTGGTCGTACAGTGTGTGGTGCGCAGCACACGGTAAAATCAACACATCACACACGAACCAATTTGACTCCCGAGCATTCCCAGGTCAGACGGGAAATCTCGCAAAATCCCTCGAGATCAAACGTGACTTCAGAGTAAACAATCATTGCGGACGAAGAGGATGCAGTGGCGATAGTTTGTAGTTGGTTTTTAACCGAAAAAAAACGTTATCAAAAGAAAAGGCGATGGTCAAAGAAGACAACGCTAGCATGGACTATAATTGCTACATTATGATATGGAGGTGATTAGTTTTTTCTCATAGAAATGTCCTTACGTATTACACAGATTAATTACCGTTGAAATAAACATTCATATATTCGTTTCCATGTACTCTGGTGGACTGCAGTTGTGGATGTAGTTATGCCCATCGACTTTATTTATTTTACACAGGCTGCGTGCTCGTTTGTCCCCGGGGGGACAACACACATGAGGAGAAATCGGGCCAAAAAAATCCAACATGTTGGATATCCCCGATTTGAGATCGGAGCGGTCCCAACGTCCTTCCGAGCAGACGAGAGCAGTCTTAACACACCAAACACGGCAGGAATATCTGATCAGATTATTTTACGATAATCGGAGCATCCTTAGGATTGTCGGGAGGGGTGAATCGGGGCTAAAATCGGCCTAATTATCCTGCCGTCTGAACCAGGCTTTAGTGGCATGTCTTTAAACCAATCACGATCGTCTTAGGGCGGTGCTAAGCGCCGAGCGGAGCCGCTGCAAAACAGCCTCGGGAAGGAACTTGTTTTGGGGAGAACGTGTACGTTCAAAGGTTGTTTTAGTCGTGCAACAGAAAACTCAGACTGGACAGATAGTCTAGCTAGCTGTCTGGATTTACCCTGCAGAGATCTGAGGAGCAGTTAACCAGAGTCCTCAGAAACTGACCGGAGTTTAAAATTCCAACACAAAGAAAGTTGAAGGTACCGGATGTCGAAAAGGTTTATCTGTGTTTTAAGCCCGCCCAAACGTCTCCTTCCAGGCAGCGCACTAGGATTAGGCAATGGTTATGGTTAGGGTTAGGGTTAGGGTTAAGGTTAGGTGCTTTGAAGTCAACGATCGCAGCGCTGCATGGAAGTAGACGTTGGGGGCTTAAAACACCATTGAGCGCCAAAAAGAGTGAAATCCGGCGGAATTTCCGGCGGCAACGGAGCATTGCCGGAATTGGAACTTCGTGGATATAGACAACATTTGGTCAAATTCCTACAGTGTAAAAGCGTTAACAGTATTATAGGTTAACAGTATTATAGGTTAACAGTATTATAAATGTGTCATATCATTCAATGACGCAAATGTGTAGATATATAGATAACACAGTGTGTTTACACAATGTGCAACATGTGGTTTCACATGAGCTTAGTGCTGTTCCAATGACTGGTACCAAACTAAAGGCGTCAGTCCTTCGTTCCGCTCAGTTCAGCTCAGCTCTTGTGACTGGCGTACCACATATCTTCAACAATGCGATGCTTTCACACTGAATCCACTCCTAATTGTCCAACTCATAAAATTCCACCACAGAACACAGCACAAGACAGGACCACACAACAATTAGTCACATATGACAACTCACTCCGAAGATGGAAAACAGCTCTTCTGTGTCCTCGGCGGTTGTTTCCCAGAAACATCCTCCCCAGCGGGGATTCACATCAGGGTTTCACGCTTTAGATCAAGGTTTACTATAAATACTTTATGTCCTTGAGCTGAGACATTACTTCATCTGATATGCAGTGAGTACTGAATGAATGTGGACATCAATTCTGCCTCATGATTCTTTTGGTTCACACTGTTTACGTTTCTGTATGTGCCCAACATGCAGTCATGGGAGATTAAGTCGCTTTGTACATAAATGTCACCAAAACAATTACTATTTGCAAAACAGTAGATAACTAGAAAAAGGCAACTTATGGAAGAATAAGTTGAAAGTAGCACAAACTGTGGCTCAGAATCATATTCCTACTGATCGGAAAACACCAACAGTAGATGGCGTACTGTATAGTGCCCCCCGGTATGGACTAAAAGTGCCAACAGAATCCGCAATTTAAAATGTAAAGCTGGTCTAAGCACCACCTTGATGAAATCCCATGTTAAGCTGAGCAGTGAGTCAATGTGCACTGGAGGGAACAAGAGTGAAGCCAAGCTGACGGGGAGTTCTGCCTCCTATCTCGTCCCCCTTCCGTCTCTTTCTCCACTATCATTACCTTGTCTGTCACTCCCCACGCAATTTCCTCCCTTTTCTCTCCCTGACCCCCCTCCTTTTTTTTTTTTTTTTTTTTTTTTACTAGATATCTTTCTAACCTTTCCCTACTCACAACAGTCTACGTCCTTTCCCCTCACTTTACGTCTGCATCTCCCCCAGTTTGTCCCCCAGCCCCCCATTTCTCTCCTTCTACTTCTCCCTTCTTCCCTCAGGTTGTTTCCCCTCTCTCTCTCTCTCTCTCTCTCTCTCTCTCTCTCTCTCTCTATCTGTAGGTGCCACATCTGGCAGCTTTCAGCTCCAGACTAGGCCTGACTGGCTGGGAGAGAGAGAGTGAGATAATCAGGCTAATCCCTCCGTCATCCCAGAGGCTATCACGCTACTCTATAACCCCCTAATCCCTCTAATTCCCTCACACTCTGCAGTCATCCTCGCTGTCAGACACATTGGGATCCTTATCGCCATGAAAGAGCTGCAGGCGCTGTGTGTGTGTGTGTGTGTGTGTGTGTGTGTGTCTCAGTTGCTTCCTTCTAATCAGTGAGGGATGTCTGTGGCCTTGCAGCCAGAATGATCTGACCCACGCTTTGAGGAACTTTGGCAAATGGATAAACAAACCATCTCCATGCAAATTGAAGAATATATCCAGAAGATAAACACCCCCTGCCCCCTCTTTGATTGCTTTCGATGCTTCCAATTAAAGTGCTGTATGACAATGTTATCCCTCCTCCTCCTTTCACTCTCTCTTTTCTCTCAGGATGGGTGCAGATGGGAAGGAGTGCAGTAACAAAAGCTGACTATCTGACTGCAAACCATGATCAATAAACACATTTTACACACAGATCTGCTGGAGATGGAAGGAGGGATTTGAAAAGCAATAACAGCTCCAAAACTGCACCTCCGATTGCCAAAAGTTGATCACAGCATCACAGATATATTGATCAATGTATCAAAGGAACCGGGGCAGCAGGTGAGGCAGCACTTCATCTGAGCAGGGCTAGGAAAATCCCGCTCTTTATCTGCTCTAAGGAAGAAGCTGAACAGATGCTCTGGTTGTGTTTATCAGCCACATCACTGACTGTGCCTTTTGAACTTTGGGAAAAGTAGTCCCACAAGGTGCAGGCTACAGGGTGGGTAGCAGGTTATTTTCTCCTGGATGCTCTTAGCAGGGGTGTGTGTGTGTGTGTGTGTGTGTGTGTGTGTTATTGATTGGTGCTTCTATTTAACAGCTTGTTGTTTATCATGCTCCCTGCTCTGTGGGCGCCAGCAGATTGCATTATTGGAATTTGGCCATGTGCGTATGAATATCAATCTGTCTGTCTATCTATCCATCCATTAGGGCTGGGCCATATGGCCATATAAGACAAAGAAACATAGCAAATTCTCACACTTGAGAAGCAGGGACAGGGGCATGTTTGGCATTATTACTTAAAAAACAATAAGCTGTAAATGACGATTAATCGATTATCAAAATAGCTGCAGATTATTTTTCTGCTGATCGACTGATTCAACTCTAAAAGTAGTGCCACACCATCAAGATCTCGTTACCTTGTTCATCCACAAAAGTTCTGGACGTTTAAGGTTTGACTGTTGAGCTGTTTGAATTAGCATCATTTGTAATAGCATAACAATAGTACGTAGTGTTCAGCTAACTCAACCGACCCTGCTGTGCCCGGTCCTAAAGGACTGCCAGATAATTGCATGAACTGATTTGATGCCTTTGCCATCATCTGTGCTTGCTTGTTTGTGCTTGCTCCAATTGTGTGCCACGTTTGTATGTCTTAATCCCTTTCGCTACTGCCTCCTGTAATTATAGATGTAATGTCATTTATTATATACATTTTAGGATGCCTATTGACAACTGGCCGGGGACTACAGCTGGAATTTAGCCGTAGAGGCTAAAGCAGCTCCTTTTACTGTACAGTTAATTAGAGAGGACAGTCCACGACATTATAAACTAATAAACTAAACTAATTACTTAGACTTTGCTTTGTTGAGATGTATGTGATGTGATTGGTTGTTAGTACATTGTCAAGCAATGTAATGCATTGACAGTATACCTTTAGGAAATCTATCGCAATCAGTATATATATATATATATATATATATATATACACTGTTTATATTGCCCAGCCTGTCTATCAATCTATGTATCCATCTATCTATCCGTCATCTAGTCAATACAACTTGTGAGCTCTTCGTCTTATCTCTTATAAGACGAAGAGCTCACAAGTTGTATCCCTTGCCTCTTAGATCCTCCTTTTTATTCAGTGTCACCAGTGAAATGTGGCAACTGATGACACTTCCACCCACCCTCTGACGACTCCGTGGGGCTGTGGCAGTGATGTAAGCGCTGGCATTGTGGCTAATGCTAGAGACTGAGCAGGGCTTCTGCAAGAGAGACAGCTCATCAAGCTGGGGAGCCAGCCAGCCAAGTGGAGTGTGACAAATCTCCATTTACCATCGGCGCACGGGGGCAAGGGTAAAATTAGAAACTCCGCCGCTTCTAACTCCCTGCTGCTAATTCCATTTCGTGCAAATTAATAAGTGTTTTTGTCCTCCTCCCCTCGCTCCACCCACGCCCATCGTTCTCTCACACTCTCGCTCCCTCCCTCATCGGCTCTCCTTGACGAATTGCATTATCTCAAGGAAAAAAAAGAAGCTCATACACTAGTAATGAGACATTGTTAGGCAAATCCCAAGTCAGTTCCAGCATTGTTTATGGAATAAATGCCTGATTATCAGCTTGAGGTGTGTGTGTGTGTGTGTGTGTGTGTGTGTGTGTGTGTGTGTGTGTGTGTGTGTGTGTGAGAAAAAAAAAAAACACTTCACTGCTGTTGGCTGCAGGGCAAGATACAACTTGTTTTATGCTGTTGTTGTTCTTTGGCATCATCATTACCGTTTCCTATTTGACAAGAAAATGCTCCTGATAATTTGGCAATTCATTATAAGAAATGACCCACTGTGAACTAAAGCAAGGCGTGGAATGCAGCAGTATGTTAATGGCCCTCTGTTGAAGTGTTCTCTTGTAAATGGATGTATTTTCAGTGAAATGTATGCTAATTTACACATTTTGGTCACTGATAATACCTTTTTTTGATGGCGATACATTCAAAAATATAGCAACCTAAAGATAAGCTTCAAAAGTTACATTAACATATATTTTATATTCAGATTTCAGTCTGATTTGTCGTTAGCTGAGAAATTGACTTCATACTTTAGCTCCATCCACCATTTCCTGCTGATGGTCATGTATGGTAGTGTTGATGAACAACAGAGAGCCAAAGTGAAACTGGATCTTTCAAGTTCTGTTCCAGTAATAATGTAAGATCAAAAATCACCCTGATCCATCCTGGTGGCCTAGCCATAAAGACGCATACTACTGTACATACGTGCAATGTCCTCTGTTCGATTCCTGCTATACCTGTAGACCTTTTGTTGCATGTCGTACCCTCCTCTAGCTGACAGTGTTTTCCTGTGTGTAACTATCTAAAACACAATCATATTAAGGCAAAAGGCAAAACGCAAAAATACAAAATCTCAACTTGTCTAGTCTAATCAGTGATGCTATCGTTTTTTTTTTTTTTTTTTTTTTTAAATGTAAAATCACAGTTAAGGGAATATTTTTGTTCATAGTGCCCTTTAATGAACACAATTTCAGATAAGTCTGAGATCATAGCAGGTTAAATGTCACTGGATCAACAGAAAAGGTCTGTCTGTCAAGTGGCCGTGGCTAGATCAGACGTGGCTGTAATTACTGTTATCATAAGGGCCGAGAGAGCTGAACCGAGTAAACTCCTCCTGTTCTTTCTTTTTCCTGACATTGCAACAACTTGATTGGGAGCTGTAGTATTGCAGGGTTTTGAATGGTATATTATTACACACAGACATATATACTGTATACTGTATAGTAGTAAACCCCAGGAACAACAGGTTTTTCTTTTTCAAAAAGACAAACGAAAGTAATGCTCAATGAGAGATTGCATTGAGTTACAGAAGCTGGGGTCATTAGCTTCTGTAACTCAATGCAATCTCTCACTAGTCCTTTCACTCTCTAAATAACGTTACAGTACCAACCGTACCAGGTTGTGCGACTGATTTTCCACCTCAGTTCAGTTTTCGGCAGCACTTCATTACATGCTAGCTTTCTTATGCTGAACACTCAACACAGAAAAGAAGACAGTTAGGAGTAACCAATCAAATCTTAAGAATCACGTAATGATCAATCATCGCAGCCGAAGCACCTACTCATATGGAGTGCCCAGAGATTTACAGTGGTGCTTGAACCCATCTCACTAATAAGCCAGCGATTAGCAGGCTGCAGTGGAAAGAAAACATGCCGGATCAATAGAGCACCTGAGAGAATCAATGGGCTGCTCCATAGTTGGTCTCTATGACTACTGCCTCCCATCAGATTCTTTTATAGCTTTGTTACTCTACCATTAACTATTATCATAAAACATGCATTTTGGTGCTGTCATAGAAAGTGATGTGTTAATGTTAGGTTGCTAATGAATATAAATCTGCCGACCATGAATGTGGTTCTGTCTCATTACACCGTTTTTTAACGTCAAGTGAAGAAAAGGTTATTCCTGATGAAATGTAAATCAGCAGGCAGGTAGACTTTGAGCACTGATGCTAAACTGGAACTTACTGCTGCCACCGGATAAATGAACGGGGGTACAAATGGAAATAATATGCCGATTTAATGTTTTTTTTCACTAGCCTGCCACTGGTCTGTATAATAGGATAATGTCATGGTGTGTGGCTCCAGAAAGGTTGAAACAAGTATGTCATTTTGCATTTTGATCATCTATAAAAATGACAAAGTTTAGTTTCTGGTATCAACTTGCTGTTATGCTTATCACGGTGGGAAAAGACTTTTGATTTCACACAGATTTTTACTAACGTAGGCAACTCAGAATCAAACAGACATACAGTCTTTTCCTGTGGGAAGCACAGGAAGCACCACGGGAAAGACAGATTTCTTCATTTCAAGTCCTGTTCAGACCGAACCGCAACATGACTAGGGTAATATTTACCACCACCGATTAAAACATGACGAAAATCTTGATTGTTTCACAGTTTAAATCATTACATCACCCTGTGTTTAGGGTTGGCCTAGTCTATATCGACGACGTTTCACTTCCGGGATTGTTCGGGTGCCGGCAGTTATTCCGCCAGACGTCCGTCATCTTCCGCTTTCTTTGTGATGGAATTTTAAACTCTTATGAGGACTCTGGTTAACTGGTCCTCAGATCTCTGCAGGGTAAATCCAGACAGCTAGCTAGACTATCAGTCCAATCTGAGTTTTCTGTTGGACGACTAAAACAACTTTTGAATGTACACGTTCCACCAAAACAAGTTCCTTCCCGAGGCTATTTTGGAGAAGCGCCAAAGACTATTATGATTGGCTTAAAGAAATGCCAATCAACCAGAGAACATTTTTCTCCCATCCCGGAATGCTGTGTGGACTAGCCAGACCCTCCTCAGCAGCGCTGCCGAGGAAGGTTTGGCTAGGGTCTGACTAGGGTTGGCCAAACATGACAAAATTGCATTTTTAAAAATTGTGTTTGGGGGCATTTTATTATATATAATTCAAACAGAAAAAGTCTTCACAGTTGAGATGCTGGAACCAGACTGTCATTTTTGCTTGAAGAATGTCTTAAAGGGGTGATAGAATGATTATATAGAGTATTTCACACTGTTCCTCATGGTCTCCTAATGGGGTATGTAACACGGGTTGGGCTGAAAATGGCCTGGTTGATATTTTATTGGCCCTTATGCATCCCTGTGTTTTGGCCCTATTTGTAACAAGAGCTTTTCTTCCAAATATGGTATGCTCGTGATTATTTAGATGAGCTGATTGGTTGAGCGAATTGCCATACGCAGACATTAGAGATGCGCGCTGATTGGTTGAGCGAATCCCCAATACACACACATTAGAGAAGCGACAGAATCTCATTCCAGACACTGCAATGTTTCATTACCAAATTCACTTCTGAGACTTTTTTTATGTGAGAAATCAACTATATAAAGCTCAAATATGGGCCGTTTTACAAAAATTGATGGCTAATTGCAAATATGGTAAAACTGTGTGTCGGACTTCAGCGGCGGTGCTGCTGCCGCGCCGCCCGGCCTGCCTTCCTTCACAGACCCTGGCCTGCTGTGAGCTCCGTTACGGCTGGCAACCCTGACAGAGCTCCAGGGGCCCGCAACTCCCCTCTTCCTGCTAGCTAAATGGCCCGTTGTGTGAGAGTGGGAGCGCGGTCATCGAGCTTGTTACACCAGCAATCTGTTACCACATGTTACACACAATGTCACGCCACTTAGCTATACAACATATACCTAAATGTCTTATAAAGCTAACAACGGTGTCCGATTTCAAGTTAATTAATATTTGTGAAGTTTAGCTAGCTAGGTGTTTTGTTAGCTGCGACTGTCCCTTCAATCCTATCTATGTGTAGCTACAAATCACGGATAGTTAGCTTCATTTTTGGTCGTAATTCGAGTATATTTACAGTTTGAATTTCGTCACGCCACTTATACAACATCTAACTAAATGTTTTATAAAGCTAGCAACGGTGTCCGATTTCAAGTTAATGAATATTTGTGAACTGTAAGGGTTTCGTTAGCTGCAACTGTCCCTTCAATCCTAGCTGTGTGTAGCTACAAATCACGGATAGTTAGCTTAATTTTTGGCGTAATTCCGAGTATATTTACAGTTTGAATTTCGTCACGCCACTTATACAACATCTAACTAAATGTCTTATAAAGCTAACAACGGTTTCCGATTTCAAGTTAATGAATTTTTGTGAATTCCAGAGGAATTCTAAGAGGAGGCTAGCTAGCTCCATCCAGCCGCAGGCTCTATCACATCCAGCCGCAGGCTCTATCAATGCGACTTACGGACAAGAGGCGTGTATTTCACCGATCGTTTGTTTAAATAACTCAACACATTATAATTACACACATTATAAGATTAACTGGAACCTGTGGTAAGAGATTGCTGGCGTAACAAGGTCGCTGACCACGCTCTCACTCACACACACCTGGCATTAGGAAGAGGGGAACTGCAGGCCCTGGAGCTCTGTCAGAGCACTGGCGTTTAGTAGTCCATTAGCCCACAAAACGGTGACTTTGCGCGGGTATGAAGTGCCGTGGGTTGCCAGCCGTAACGGAGCTCACAGCAGGCCAGGGTCTGTGAAGGAAGGCAGGCCAGGCGGCGAGGCAGTAACCCAGGCAGCACTGGCCGCTGAAGTCCGACACAGTCGGACAAAATTTGCAATTTTACATACATTTTTGTAAAACGGCCCATATTTGAGCTTTACATACTTGATTTATCGCATAAAAAAGTTTCAGAAGTGAATTTTGTAATGGAATAGCAGAGATCTGCGTGACCTAGATTCAGAAGACTATCTGATCTCAGGTCAGTTGTGTAGCCTATGTAAATGTTGGGGCATGACTGTTCTCTTAATACACTCACGGCTGTGACAGGTTCCGGATTTTGAGATGCTTACGTAAGCTACTAGCTTTGTTGAGATTCGCCCGTTTTCAGCGGCAGTTTCAAAATATGAGATTTTCATAGTAAAGGGGTGTCAATGGGATTTTGAGCTCATATGTATGTCCTATTTACCCACTGAACTGTCGTTATTCAACTATGACAGGGTAAAATCGGTTTTGCATTCTATCACCCCTTTAAGGCCCTAACACACCAACCCGATTATTGGCCGTCGGACAGTCTGGCGAAGGTCGGCCATCGGGTTGGTGTGTCAGAGCCTTGAAACAAATAATAGATAATCAAAATTGCTGCTTTTTCACCCCATGTCCACTATTCAAATTCAGAAGTCAGTGTCATTCTTTTTTTTCTTTGTTGTAGTTGAACCTCCTGGCTCTTAATTTCCCTGCGGTGAAAAAATACATTTAAATTGAACCCCAGGGTCCACAACAAGTGTCAGTGGACAGCAGAGCTGATCACCTGACTAGAGAGATACCAGTCTGCAGGTGACTTAATAATTCAATAGGAGTTCTATTTGCAATCACAATATCAGTGCTCGCTGAGCCGTTTGTAGACTATCCCTCAGGCCTCAATAGTTATTAAAGACAGAAATTATATATTCATAACACAGGATATTGCTGCTTGTTTATTTATAGCTTGCTTCCATTTTTCAGTGGTATTTTGTCAGTCGACTTCCAAGCTATCTACCTTGCTATGCCTTGGGCCGAATATATACCTCTCCCTCCTCCCCAAAAAAGGGGAAAAGAAATCTTAGGAATGGCTAAATTGAAAGTGCGCTTTTTCCATTATTTTTAGGTTCGACCACAGCCAAGCTATTTCCTTGTTTGCTTGTGCCCAGACTTTGCAATGAGGATGTCTCCTTCTTTTACTGCCTTACAGACGGCTTGTTTGGTTCAGCTGCTGTCAAGGGACTGCAGAGGATGCTAGAGAGAACATTGTTCGCTGTAGTCAGGGGCTCCCAAGGACAAGATGATATTATCCCACTCAGACAGATGTGTTTGTGTGTGTGCAAGCAACAGCAACATTAGGTTTGCTATTATTTTTTTTTTATTCTTTTTGGACTTTTTGGCCCTTTATTTGATAGGAAAGCTGAAGACTGGAATGGGGGGGAGAAAAATGGGAGAAAAGGGGCAGCAAAGGGGCGAGGGTCAGACTCAAACCCAGGCCACTGCGGTAAGGACTGGGCCTTAGTATATGGGGCGCACGCTCAACCAGGTGAGCTAGCCCCCCTATTATGCCTTTTAATTAAAAACAAAAAAAATAATTATTGAAGCAGCACAGTCATGTGGTTCATTAAAAACGACTAATTTTTGTTTCATTTGGTTATAACATTTATTTTGCATCTTTGTACTTTGTCCTTTGCTGTTTTTTTTGCTTTGTTTACCCCACAGGCATCCTGCTGGACACGCAGTCAGTCTATCATCCTAAAATGTTGGCGCCAGCTGTGGTAATAAGCTTTATGCAAGCCAACAACCAGAATCCACAATGAGCCAAAAAGAGACTTTCACACATTTAACAGAACCCCCCACATCACAAATATTCTATCTCCTTTCCCTTTCCAAAAAGCTGTTGTCACAGCACATTTGCTCCCACTTAGCAATCAACAATCACATAGAGACAGCGGAATCCTTGTTGGTCAGAGTGATTAACAGGAGGGGAAGGATAGAAAAAAACATTTCCTGAAAAAAGAAAAAGAAAAGGGCTGCCTTCCAAAAGACATTTGTCTTCATTTGTCAAAGGTGAGCCACTCTGTTCTGCTGTGCAGGGTAGTTTGACTCCTAAAGCAGCAAATTGGCTCAGTATTGACGAGTTAATCAGCAAAGGTCAGCAGGTTTCGGTGAAGTGGGACACCTGAGCGGGACTTAATCTCCTTCGTCCTTTAAGTGAAGGATTTTGGATGAATAAGCAGGTGCTGGAAAGCTATTACCTACCCACCTTCCTGGTTTGTCATCAGCCAAGGGCAGAAGGGCCTGGAGAAAAGCCAACTGCATCAACAAACACACTCACTCACATTTGCAAGGGAGCAAGAAGTTGGCACCTGCCATTTTGACTCTCTGATAGGCATCTAATGTAACCTGCTCCTTTACCTCTCCTATTCACTCCCTCTCCCCACAGACGTGAACAAATCAAAGTAATGGGTTTACAGCTGCAGCCTGTGTCCTCTGCTGGATAGCTGACATAATTGCCCTCCCCCCCCCTCTGCTGCTTAATGGAGACAGTGTGCACATCTGACATCTGGGTAAGTGCACCAATTCCCCAAGTGACATGACAATGTTTACGACTCAACGGGCCTCAAGAGTGTTGGAAGTTTCCAAATTTGTAGTCAATTGAACAGTAGTGTACAGATGATTGCACTGTGTCCAGTAACATCTACGAGATGTCTGAATTGATGAGGCAAAGCAAAGGGCTTGAATGTCTGAAAGAGGGTTATACGTTAGGTCGGAGTCCACATTGTAGAAAGTTGTGGACTTTATAAATTGGTATAATCAATTACAGAGATGTAAAAATCTGAAATACTGTGACTGGCCAAGATTTAACATCATTCAATGGGGAACATGGAAGAACAGAATAGGATGATGTGATGTGTGTTTGTTTAAACCAAAATGATCCAAGTGAAATGTGACGGCAGGAGAGATCTCATTAAGTGTCTCCAATATGGCTGCCAGTGGCAAAATGTTAATAAAAACATGGGTTTCAACTCTGTATGACTCAAGCTGTCCACTTGAACTGCAAGACAAATAGCTTCCACACACACACACACACACACACACACATTTTCTTGGCTGTCACAGATGTGGAGGTCAGGAGAGCCAGGGTCACAATGACAGTCTGCAGAGAGGGTTTGTTTTCCACTTGGCAGTCTAACCTTGGTGATATCAGTCCATCCCCAGTGGATACTTAACTATCAAAAGTCCCAAGAATAACAGTAAGAGATCGCACCATGGAAGACCAAACATCACGACAGTGAAGCATTTCCTAATCCTGGCAATCAACCTTTAAAAATCGAGTTTTTCTGATTTTGTTATAAGCTGTGTCCCAACTCAGGGGTTGCATCCTTTGGAGGCCGCAGCCCCCGAATTGGGACATGTCTGTAGTGTCCAATAAAACCCAAAATTTGATATTTGATAATATCACATTTACTTTCTTATGATAGTTATGCTCTTCAGCGCAACAGAAAATCATCCACTTTCCACTTAACCTATAAAAAACCTGATCCTAGGAAAATCCTCGTCTTCCATTGCAACTCCGTTGCTGAGGGGAGCGCGCAAGCGCTTGTGCTTAACTTCCATTTTCTGGAGAATGTGGATTTTATTTCGGTGGATCCTTGAAAACGCACCAGTGTTTTCATATCTGCAGGAGAAGGACAAACAACGTTTTCTTCTCAAAGTCGACTAAACTTCCCCCTTTCTGCCTTTTTGGAGGAAGTTTCTCCGTGGCTGCTGACGAGCGCCAGGGGATTCGTTCCGTTTCATTTCTGTGGAAATCTATGGACAGAAACAAACGGACTGAACACACCGTAAGGAGGCTTATGTCTGGGCAGAGATAAGTAGTGTGTTTATTAATGAGCAAAGGGTTCGCTACCACTTGTTGCCATTAAGGTGATCTGATTTAATCATGTACTGGTCCATATGTGATTATTAATCTGTTCTGTGAATGTATCAATAGATCATGGTACTGTTGATGTTGTGTTAAGTAGCTGGTTAAAACCATAAGCGCTACCTGCTTAATCACTCCTTTCACGGAGTTTTAATTACTGTCTGCGATAGAATCGCAAAATCAGCTGTTAGCCACTGGAGTGGTTATAATGACCAAAGTTTCCCTCAGTAAGTCAAAAATCTCAGTCTGTCCTAACTACACGTGTGGTCCAGACCGGAATAGCTGAGGGGGGCGGGTCTAACGCTGTAGTTTAGCCACGTGGAATTGGTTTACGTTCGCACAGAGCTAACACAGGAACTAGCTACCATACCGGCTAAGCGTGCGCGTTGCCTAGCAACCCCCCGGCTTCTTCGGCCCTTCTCTGTGCACACCGCACCACTACCGCCCTCTTGATGCTAAATAGTTTTGTGCAGCTCACAGGAGTAGCCATTTTTGGAGTTGTTTTTGTGTTAGAACTACATTTCAACACCGCCCCTCCTTTTTCACTCACTCTCTCACACACACACACTCACACACACACACACACACACACAGACACAGACGTATCCATGCTGCTTTGTTTTTGCTTTGTTTTGGTTGTGATATTGTAAAAGATATATAAGTTTATTATCGAAGGATTATTGATTAGCTACTGATAATTGTGACGTTAATAAATCTTATTATACTTAATTAGCAGTTGCTTGTGATTATTTGTGTACGTGGAGCGTTGAATACCAGCTTTAGTGCAACATATTGCATAATTGTCCATACCTTTTTTAATTTTAAATATAAAAAAAAAAAAAATCAATTTTTATTTTTGAAAATTAATTTTTCTGCAACCTACCAAGCATACATTCAGTTGTGGTCTGTGAATTTTTCAGTGTGTACATTGGTTAGTAGACAACAACATTTTCACGCTCTACTTGAACCCTTGACAGTAACGGCTATTACTCAACTGAGGTGTCCGGGCCTCTACGGCCACCTGACACGATCGGATTGGTGGTAAATGGTAGTAACTAGCTTAGTTAGCAGTCAAGATTTTCACGCTCTACTCGATCTTAAAGTTATTAATACTAACACTCAGATTTTTGACAGTAACAGCTATTACTCACCTGAGGTGGTGCGACCTCTGCGACCACCTGATAGAATTGGGTTGGTGATAAATGGTAGTAATAAGCTTAAGTAGCAGTCAACACTTAAAACTAAAGGAACTACAGGTTAAGCCTTTCACCTGCTCCTTGAATCAACTTGTTCACAGTTAATTTTCCTTTGTCACCACAAAGGAATTGAGCCCTGGTAGCAATCTCTTTACAAGAGGTAAAATGAGTCACTTTGAGTACCAGAGGCTGGAGGCGAAAGCTTCCAAAGAGCCGACCGACACGGTCCTGCAGAATGTGGTCGCTTGTCTCATCCTAGACTCTGAAGAGAATAACCGTGATGGTTATGAAACTACCTGCGATGAAATACTCCAGGAACTATTGGCTTACAGGGCACAGCCGTCTTGGATGCCAAAAGCTAGCATACAAGGCTTGCTTGGCCAATTGGTGCTCATCTATCAGAGCCGAACCCATCGGCAACGCGCTGTCCTCCAAGCACAGCTCGCACTGCTGCAAGACAGCTATGAAGCTGAGCAGCGCAAAACAGCCTGGCCTAGACAGAGAGTCCAAGCCAGGCGTGATGAGGTCTCCCAGTTAGAGGAGAGCCGTGAGGACCTCTCGGCACAGCCCCGGCGTGCCAAGCAAAGAACAGCGTTCTATTCTCCTCCTCCTTGGTCTCCTCACAGTCAGAGACCCCATTTCTCTCCGCCACCTCGGTGAAAAACCCACTTGTCTTCTTCCCAGAGAAGAGACCGATCTTGTTCATCTTCTTCTCGTCCTCCTCCTCGGAGAGACCGATCTTGTTCATCTCCGCTACCTCGGTGGAGAAAACCCTCTTCCTCACCTTCCCGGAGGAGAGACCCTTCTTCTTCTTCTTCTCCCCCTAGGAGGAGAGATCACCACTCCCCTGCCAAAAGGGGGAGGAATGTCTTGCAGCATCAGAGGAACACAGGTAGAATCAGAGTTCCGTCCACTGACAAATGGCGCGAGCCACAAAGCTCGCCATCCCGCTTTAATCAGACTCCATCCCCACTGCAAAGGGGAGGAGCCGTCCTCAACTGAGTGACTATGATTCTCCTGTTCTGAACGACCCCCGCCGGCTCCAGAGACATGATCTGATCGAGTCTTGGCTGCATGATACTCTCCAACTACGACAGAGTGACCGGTGTGACCCAACGGAACGGGTAAGTATGCTGACACCTTCACACATCCAAGAATCATGTGATGCTGCTTCTGACCCTGAGCCTGACCCTCCTACCACATCCAACGGTCCAGCCGACCTGGATGAACCTACTTGGCTCCCCTCGGAGCCCCCAGTCACTTCGGTCTACTCAGAGACCACGGCTAGCAGCCTAGTGAACTCCAGTAGGGAGGTGTCAGAGCTGGTCATAGGTGAGAGTTATCAAGAGCCTCTATCGGGCCGTTTGCTGGAAACAGGTGCTCCACTCCGCAAGGAGACACCCCAGCTAATTTAAAACATCTTTGATAATTTGCCAATGATCAAATCCGTACCCTACGAGATTCCTACAAGCTAACATGTTCACACTGACAATGCAAAAACTGTCATTTAGAAAGTATAACGTTCACCACGTTCCCAATATTAGTGTAGCATGTTAGCATGCTAACATTGGCTAATTAGTGCTAAACACAAAGTACAGTTAAAGCTGATGGGAATGTCATTAGTTCTGCTGGCATTTGGTCATAAACCAAAGGATTTGACAAAATGTGGCCTGATGGTGGTTTTAGAGGAAAAGTGAGGTGATCACCAAAGCTATTGTAATTTATCCTGAGGGGGAAATGAATGTGTCTGTGACAAATGGCAATGCAGCCACAACCACAAGTGCTAACCTCAAAAGTTCTAGGAGTCATGAATGCATCTTATAGCTGTTCAGATATTTTGCTGGACAAGTTCAAACTTGCTGGTGGAGCTAGAGGAAAAGTCAGTGTATGTTCAAAGTCGTTAGGATTAATTTTCTGGGAAATACAAACCAGCAGTTGTTGAGAGCACACACACCTCTCCCATTAGCTTCCTGTGGAACAAGCGCTCGTCGGATAAGAGAAAGAAAATGCTGAATGAATTGGCAATGTTGCCAAAGCAATGTCTATAATTACGATGAGGTGCCAGTCTGGAGAATTAACCCTGAGCTTGGCTCCTTCTGGCAAGCAATTAGGATTGAGGAAGACAAATCACTGTGACTGAAGAAGTGGCCAAACGCACAGCTGATGAGGTTATGGCTTTTAAGCTGAGTGTGTGTTACTGAGCTGACAAAATAGTTTTGTCAGCGACTTTTGTTTGTTGTTTGTACAGATTTAGCCGTTTAGTATCACTTAGCGTACTCCAACGGCAGATGTTTGCGATTAGGAGGCAAATTTATGTGAAATGTTGCTTTACGCAAACATTAGCAGTCATGAGCCAGGAAATTAGGTGTAGAAAATGGATGTTAAAAAGAGCTGTTCTTTTCTTTTCTCCAAGTTGTAGTTTTCTTATAGTAAACTGTCCTTCTGTTCACTTCAACTGCCCTTTCTTTGTCTACAAAGTACCCAAACTTTGGAAGGGCTATTTAAGAACAATTAACTAAGAAAGCCACCCATGTTTACAAGTGTTCTCTTAAAATGTTATTGTTACGGGATTTAGTAACGGATCTGCATAACTTAATTTTCATTATTATGTTAAGTTGTGTCAAAGGATTTGATGCTTGTTTCTTTTTCCGTTAGATAAAAGAATATGAGTTTGCAATGTATGAAGGAAGATTTTTGGGAGCTAACTCAATGTTTCCTGGAAATAGGGCTGTAACCAACATTTATACTATTTGGCAATTAGAAAATCTATCGCCATGAGTCATGATTTCGACCACATTAAAATAGTCAAATGCAGCCGCGACAGTCTGCCTGGGGGGATTCAACTTGGCGGGATCAGGGACAGCCGCCTTGGTGTGGGAGGATCCCCTCCCCGCATTTCCTCCGTGGCAACCGGCACTAGGTCCACTTGGAAAGTCTCAGGGTAAAGTCACTGTCAGCGAGTTACACAGCACCCCGCGCTCGGACCTCGCCGCTTTACGTGGCCGTGGACTTAACTCTCGCAGGGAGAGACAGCTGGCAACCAGGTCGGACTGTCCTCAGTGTGTCAGGGGTAGGGTTGCAAAGGGGCGGACATTTTCCGGTAAATTTCTGGAAACTTTCCATGGAAAGTTTAGCTGGGGAATTTTTGAAACATTCCAATTTGGAAACTTTCATGAGAATTAATGGGAATAAACTGGATATTTTTAATATTGCTTTCCATGGAAAGTTTAGCTGGTGAACTTTGGAAACATTCCAATTTGGAAATCTTTATGGGAATTAATGGAAATTATGGGAATTTGGATGGGATGCAGTCCTTGGGCTCAAATGCAGTACTGTCTTCAATCTGTCTTCAATCAGCTTCAATCTGCTGCTGAATGTTGGATTCTAGAAATGATCTGTACAGTGGGTGTGGCCTCAATAGCCCTGCAGTAGGCTAAGTAGTACCCAAACCATTGACCTTTAGCTTAACATATGAAGGTAGCTAGCATGCTGCCTTTGATTTACTATGGTTATGGTTATATGCTAAGCTAACCATCAGCGCTGTCTATTGTTTCCAGCCTATCAAGAACAAGTGGGCTATACAATTAACACACATAGGTTAATAGCAATGGGTTATGTATTACCCCCACCCACCCAAAAAAAAAAGACTCCAGTATTTTAAAAACTAAATGTTGGCAAGTATGTAATAGCCTATGCTGATTACTGCGTGTGTGCATGTCATTGATGAATATAGGGAGGACATTCAACTGAAGATGCATTAAATCAGTTTTAACCAAGATTATGCTGCAAGATGTTCCCCCCCCCCACAAACTACATTTAAGTTCCCTGTTATAGACTAACAGTATTATAACAAGCAATATTAAAAATATTCAGTTTATTCCCATTAATTCCCATGGAACGTTTCTAACTTTGAAAATTCCCAGAATTTTGCAACCCTAGTCAGGGGTCTGCGGCCATGCCGGCAACACACCTGACCCATCTTAAAACACTGACCCTGTCTTGTTCACCATGCTTTATTGGTGTGACTTTTTTGTCATGTCATCATTATTTATATCTATAGCTCACTTGTAGAAAACACTGTTCAGCGCTCGCCCTGCTAGAATATACATTTTTATAAACCTGACGGCTCAACTTGGAGTATTTTAAGTCAAAAGAGGTCACTGACAGATGATTCGACTCATTGACTTTTAGGTGACAGCTCTACCTGGAAATGCATGTTACTTATGGATGTTAAGTTGCTATTAAGTTGGATGTTAGTTAACAACCTAGCTGGCCGCAATAACTTTAAAAATGAAATTATTAAATGAAAAGGTGCGCATTGTTGAACAAATACCACTACCTCTGACTATCTATTAGTTTGCAAGCTACAGCAGTTCACCACTTCGCCCATCACTATGTCCCCAAGCTTCTGGCCCCACCTAGTAAGCATGTCACTTTGTGGTGTGACTGTCGCTTTATAGACCCTTTACAAGGCAAATACATAGACATGTCATAGCAGGAAAACCCGTGTAAATAATATGACTAATTGCTGTCGTCCACTTAGGTCTCCTTGTTGCAGGGCTCTAGTTTAGAGCATGCTGGCTTACTGGGGCAAATTAAATGAAGAAAAGACATCAATAATGTTATTAGTTGCACGTCTAATTTACCTGCTATTACAAGTCAAAATGTCTGCCTTGAATAAGGTCTATTAGTGCATGGAGTTTGGTACCAACAAAGCTCTACCTAACTTCAAACCGCATCTTTCTCTGAAAGGAAGCGTGTTCAAGGTTTGTTTGGGATGTCTCTGGAAAGAGGATTTAGCTGACTGTCTCTGGTGGTCTTCCTTGCTGCGGTTTACTTGACCTTGTCAAAGACTACAGCAGAATACCACAGGTGGTCGTCAGGCCTGGATACACCTGAAGACTAATCAAAACACAAGCCACCTCCGCTGGGTGAAATAAAATGTCCAATAATATACATAACGACCATAACTATGCAATGTGTAATTTGTTGTTGTTGTATATTTACAGAAATATCACCCAAAGTAACATCAAAAGAACATTATTTATAAGGTGACGATTATGATAGGAATACCAAAATACCAGATAAAACCAAACGGCACCAAATATATCACCGGTATAAACTATTCATAGTGAACAACACTTACTTGATCAATCAAGCACCGCTTCCTTTGAAACATGCTTTTAAGAATAGATTTACAAACTTCTACAGCACCCTGGTAGCTCACCTGGTGGAGCGCGCGCCCCATGTGCTGGGGCTCAGTCCTTACCGTGGTGGTCCAAGGTTCGGTTCCGGCCTGCAACCTTTTGGTGCATGTCCTCGCCCCACCACCTCTCTCATGCTTACAACTGTCCTATCAATTAAGGGCCAAAATGCCCACGCAAAAAAGAATTACAAACTTCCTACATTACATTTAGATATGCTCAGTAAAACTATTGGACTACTTGGTTTTTTTTGTTTTTTTTTTCAAATAACTGCTCACTTCCCTTTAATGGAGGAAGGAGTGCAGATGAATAAGTAGTTGCTTGAATAAATAGATGAATAATTCACGAGTTAAAAAGCACACAAAAGCAGTAGGCCTATGTGCTCATACAGGCGAGGATACACGTCTTAAGATGAGCTCAGTGTGTATGTGTGCACGTTAATCTTATATGCGAAGCTACTGAGATCAAATTTAATAAGGAATTTACATTTCAGATAGAGAGCACGTCTTAGTAAAACATGTTGATCCACAAACCACAATTTTCTCTGTAAGTGTTGAACATGTACGCCAATGTAAACCTCCACTGATTTCCACTGAACGGAATAAACTGTTAAAAATCTTCAGGCACTCTGCCTAATTGGTCCCTCTACAATATATTCTTACATATCCCTTAAAGATTTGTTGATATTAATATTTTATGAGCAAGACTGTCCAATTTTTTGGAAATAAATGAGCTGAAATGAGGTTCCCCAGATCCCGTGCCAGCATTCACAGCTAATGTAATACTGCAGTATGCATCACTAGTAGGGGTGGGAATCACCAGAGGCCTTACAATACCATATCATCACGATACTTATGTCACGATACGATATTATTGCGATTTCAAACATATTGCAATATTCTGTGATATATTGCAATTCATTACCTTTTTTCCAACTTCAAATTTTTCCCAATTTCAAATTATGTCCCCAAAAGGAAACTTTGTCAACATCTGTTTTATCTAAAAAGATACATTTCTCTGTTTGTTCATCTCACTTCAATTGTATTGCTGCAAAATCAAACCGTCAAGCAGACAAACTGACCAACACATATATTATAAAAAATCGATACTTGGCATCTGTGTATCGATACAGTATTTCCACAGAAAATATTGCGATACTATGCTGTATTGATTTTTTCCCCCACCCCTAATCACTAGTATGACCTGTATATCTTGTGAGTATAGTTTGGGTTGATAATCTCAGTGTTTGTCTATTTTCATTATATTTCATGTTTTTCTTTTTTCTTTTCAAGCAGTCCTTGAATAAACTCACTCAGCTTTTCCCTTAACTGCACTTTACACAGGGAGGAAAAGATTTAAAGTCAGATAGTTTTACGAAATCAATGAAAGGCAAGTTCATGCTACCCAGGTGACGGAAATAGGAGATTAATATTATGTATTATGTATGCCTGTCCTCTCTGGAAAAGACCAGATTCACTGGCTTGAAGTGGGTAATAGGCAGCCGACTAGAGACTAGAACCAGTTTAATCTTTACAGAGTAGATCACTCAAATCATTAAAAGGGATTAAGAGAAAGATTTTGTCAGAGGTAGATTCTTTCTTTGTGTATCCACTGAAACATGAATATGACTCTGGCAGGTAGGTTTTGTCCAAACTGAGCATGCCAGGATTTTCTTAAACCTTAAAATAAAATCCCAGCCAAAAATAGACAAGTGTATTCTATTATTGCAATTATATTCAGGCTCCACTGTGATTTATGTTACCTCAATCCTGGGCGCCATTCTAGTAGGTTTCACCACTTTACAGTGATCAATAGCAGTTTAGAATTTAAGGCGTTATTATATTTTTCTACAGAGATTTTCTGCAAACACACAATATGAGGCAACCCATTGTTTCAGGTTATCCACCATCTGCACCACTGCAATCTGCCATTTCATGTTTCTTTGATCAATAATCTGTAAGAATCAAAAGGTGAAGGTGCCTGTCAACACGTGGAGCTGTCGTTAGACATGTGGTAAGCTCAACTCCGGGCACCTCTGGTAACAATAAAGCCATTCAGTGTTACTTCTAAAATTACCAACATCATGAGCCAATTATCAATTTCCTGACGACCTCAGATAAAACATGCGTCATCCGGAGAGGGTTTATGAAAAAAAAAAACACCATGTTAGATTAGATTACATTCAGTGATTGTTTCTTGACAATCTAAGGGGGGGTTCCTCTGACACGGATTGGATTTTTCCATTTAATATAGGAATTTAATAAGAAACCAGCATTAAAAAAACACTGATAACACTTTATTTATATAGCACTTTTCTAACAATGTTACAAAGTGCTGCACATTAAGACAAAATACAATAACAAAATTCAGCATAAATGAATAAAATAAAGAAAATGATTCACAGACAGATGAAGGCCCTTTCAAAATTTTAATTGTTGATAAGAAAGGCCTCGTTTTTATTTGGTTTGGTTTATTACAACTTGGGTTGTATGTTCATAGCTTTACCCATTGCTTCTATCTGTTATGATAACAGTGTACTTTCCTAAGTAGTTGATGAGATCTTGAAACTTGACAACTCACTAAAAACCAATCCAATAGGGCAACAAGGTCAGACGATCAGGTTATAAACAAACTCTCAGGTCAGTCAAACTCTTTAGGAAGAGAAATCGAAGGCAAACGGTAGAATTACAACCAACATATGTGCTTATTCATGTGTAATTACTTCCACCAACTAATCAGAGTATTCTCGTTTGCGTAGAATCTGCCATTCAGAATCATTCAGAATACATACGAGCGAGTCGCTCAAATGACGGCCACCATGTTGCGCCTCCATCTTTAAAATACATTAGCCAAAGAGGGACATACCTCCGCCTTTCGCGCTTTTCACTTTTGCTAGAAAGTAATATTCAGTTGGTTATCATATACAATTTCACCACTAGATGGGAGAAATTCTTACACAATGTAGCTTTAAAGTGCTCATATTATGCTATTTGGCGTTTTCCCTTTATTGTGTTATATATCTTTTTGTGCATGTTATAGGTTTACAAAGTGAAAAAGCCCAAAGTCCACCGCAAAGGAACTTACCATCTCCAACAGAAAACACTGTTCACAAACTGCTCCAAACAGCTCTGTTGTAGTCCAGCCTTTACTTCCGTGACGGACGTGCATCACTTTGTAACACGTTATAATGCGCGCTACATACAGCTGTGCTTACTCACAGAGACCATTAGCGACATTATGCGTACACTCACTTTTGGTTTTACTACAGAATGAAGTGAATGCTAATCTGGCTAAACTGTTTGCTTGTTTTTCAACCCGTCTTATCAAATGACTCCTCTTGTTTGTTGCCTTGTCAAATCCATTTTTACCCATGATCCGAGTTCTCAGCAACTACTTTTGTGAGTACAATCTTATCATAACTGCTAAAATGCCATTGATAACAAGATAATAGACAATTCAGTCATGCCCCTGCAGTTAACTTACACCTGATATTCATTCTTGTAATCTGCAGTCTTTACTACCTCATGACTGGGTCTTGTTTTTCACAGAAAGAATAGATAAGTCTGTCTTTTATCAACAAAATCAGCATGTACGTGGCATTACCAGGTGACATTCAAAGGTTACAAAGTTCAGAGGTTACTGTACAACATGTACTTTTCCTTTACTGCACAAAGGATCAACTTTCCATCGGGAGAAGCAGTGATTTGAACTCAAACAATGAGATTTCTACCCCGAGGGCAGGCACCATGTCAAAAATGTAAACAGTGCATGGATTGCAGTTAAATATGGCTGACATTACTTGAATCAGACTGATGAATTTCTGATTGCAGTGTGAATTGTGTGGATTTACGCCTTTCACCGGCACATGTAGTTCTTTTTTCAAATTGTCTGCCTATTCACTAACAACACTTACTAAAGTTTCTTTGTTTTCATATTATAGGCTACTAGTACAGTGCCCGTTGAAAATGTGCCTGTTTGGAACGGGCGATTGCTTGGCCTGTGGTATTGCTGGTTGTAGAATTCTCTTTAACCAAATTGTAACCCAAAATTACTTACAGAAGGACAAGATAGACTTTATTAATCACACACTGGGGAAATTCTTGTGCTACAGCAGCTCAAAAGAATTTTTTTTTTTTTTACCACAAATACACATTAAGTAGACATAGGTGAAAAATATCAGTAAGTATATGAAATAGGCATGTAAACAGTTAATCGACTATCGATTAATTGTCGTTAAGAATTTACTCGATTAAATTCAATTAATTGTCGGCTAACTGAACATTGCAACCTAAGACAGTTTTCCACAGGACGTAGGCCTAATTGAACGTAACACGAGATTCTCGCGGGCGGCGAGAGACCCAACACAAACTTGAGGCGGTCAAAACGGAGCGGAGTGTGGGAGCTTTTCAAATTAATTAATGATGACAAAGACGCCCAATGTAAACTCTGCGGTACTACGTTTGAGTTCAGCAGCTCTACGGGTTCGCTAAGATACCACCTTCATAACTTTCATGCAGCCATGTTGCAGGGAGGAAGTCTGTCGCCTTCACAAGCTACAATCGCTGCTGTGGTGGGAAGGCGAGTATGTGACCACAGGAAAGCGGAGGGCATTACTCAGAGGATTTGCGGCATGATCGAAAAAATACGATGCAGATTTTGGGAGTTATTACACTACATGGAGCCAGGATATAATATCCCGTCTCGAGCGACCATTACTACCCACTTGGAAGCATGCTACAAAAACAAGAAGGCTGAGCTAAAAAGCACAGTTAGCCGCGGCTAATGTGACTCTGAACGCCGGATTGTTGGACGGCACCGACTACAGAGAGCTACATAACAATCATTTGCCACTACATTGAAAACGACTGGAAGGTAAAGTCAGCAGTGCTTCTCACGTATCCCAACTGGTACAATAAAACATCAACTGAGCAATATAACATGCATTTTTATTCAGTATATAAGCAATATTTTGCTTTTTATGTTAAAAGACACTATTGATACCGTGAGAAATTTACATTCTCAGGAAAAAAGCCGCGTATCAGTTAATCGTTAGATAAAGTCAGTCAACTAATGATTAATGAATTAATCGATAATTTGCATCCCTAATAAGAAATAGAAAAAAAAAACTGAATTAGTTATAAATCAAACATATTTACACAGCAATAAACCTTCTATAAACAGACAGGATATAAACACAGATATACAGAAGAGTAAGGTGTGGATGAATAGAGATGAAATATTGTTGGAGGTGACACAGAGTAATAAATAATAAAGCGTAGTGCAGAATATTGTCCAGTGACGGCTCATGTTGCAGAAACAGCTAGCAGTGCTACATTATGATGTTGTATTAAAGAGTCTGACTGCTGCTGGAATTAAGGAGCTGCGGTAGGCCTCCTTCTTGCACTGAGGGTGCAGCAGTCTGCTCCTGAAGGAGCTGCTCAGGGAACTCACAGTCTCATGTAGGGGGTGAGAGGTGATGCCCATGATCAATGCCAGCCTGGCTAACATCCTCCTCTCCCCCACCTCCTCTATGGTGTCCAGAGGGCAGACCAGAACAGAGCTAGCCGTTTCCTGTCCCTCCCTGTGCTCCCAGCTCCCCAGCAGGCTACTGCATAAAAGATTGCAGACGCAACCACAGAGTCATAGAATGTTTTTAACAGAGCCCAAACCACTTAATATGCAACTCCACTGTATATCCTACTACTGACTTACAGTGTAGGCTACGTCTACATCAGAGGAAGACATTGTACGACTGTATTTACCTGACAGAGAACGGGGCAGATTCAGAATGTAATCACAAAATATCACAATGACAATGTTGAGTAATCAGACATAGTCTGGACCGTTTGTGTGTTTGTGTGTGTGTGTGTGTGTGTGTGTGTGTGTGAGAGAGAGATGTCTTGTGTCGTATGATCGTTAATGAATTATGGATTTGATTCGCGGGGGTATTTTGGCGACAGTAATGTTATTAGTGTTGTAAGTTAGCAGTAGACTTAATTAACCCGGGGTGAGTCTGATGAAAACTGATGTGTCTGCCTGGTTCAACTCTGAGATTTTCTCCCATTGCACAGCGCTGTGAAGGAATAATCTCTGAGATTACGTTATGTTCTGCCAGCTCACAGCAACTTAATACAATAGCAGGAAAAGAGTGAAAGGCTGTAACATCTACCAGCATTCTATCCTGCCCCGAGTCCTGTGGCCTCTGTTGGTCTATGAAAGTCCCAGTAACAACAGTTGAGTCCTTTGAAAGGAAGACCGGTGGCTTTCTATGGGAAGTGGCTGGGACTTCCACGCAGCCTCACCAGCGCAGCACTACATGGGACCAGTAACATACTGCAGCTACCATTCAGTGGCCTCACTGAGGAGTTTATGGTAGATCGCACAAGAGAAGTCCTACAGTACAGGGATTCGAGGGACTGCAATGTGTCATCAGCCGGCATCGAGGTGACGCAGTGGAAGTGGCAGAGTCACGCCTAAGGCAAGTATGGCGGTGGGTCTCCGGCAGCAGGGACCTAGGACAAGGTGGGAGAGTACACTGCAGCGCAGGATCACCGGGGCAAACATCATGCAGGCAGACTTCCAACGCGTCCGGTTCCTTCTACGAGCAGTCTACAATGCCCTACCAAGCCCAGCTAAACTCCACACCTGGGGGAAAAGTGAAACACCTTCCTGCCTACTTTGCTCTGGAAGAGGCTCTCTAGAACATCTCCTCAGTAGCTGCCCAAAGGCCCTGCAGATGGCCGCTATCGTTGGCGCCACGACCAGGTGCTAAAAGCAGTCGCGGAGAGTGTAGCCGCAGCCATCAGCACCAGCAAACACCCCCCAATCTCCTTTGTCAAAGCGGGAGAGAAAACCCGGCCAAGACCAAGCACTTCATCAACAGGTAGGGCTGGGTACCGAACGTCGATACTTTTATGGTGCCAAATTTCGGTTCCAAAAGCGTCCGAGCGCATAAGCGCAAGCTTATCTGTCCTCTCGGCATATTGACACAGAGCGGAGCTCCGACCAACACACACACACACACACACACACACACACACACACACACACACACACACACACACACACGGAGAGGTGCGGACGGAGTAAAGTGTCTGCAGTTTTGTTGAAGTCACAGAGAGTCACGGCAATGCCGATGAAGTGGTTTCAAGTGTGGCAGTTTTTCAAAACTTCATGTAGACAGCACTTGCTGCGATATGATATTAATCTATGGATATTAATGGCGAGCCAAAAGCGGTCGCTGTGCTGTTGACGTTACACTTCCTCTTAGACAAGCAAGGCACATTGCCCTGAGAACTGACTGACAGGCTGAGCTTGCAAGGCAAAGCACTTTTAATAATGTTACTCTAAGTGAACAGTTTTACCAGAATTTTTTAATTTTGATAACTGTTTTGATTCACAATTAAGGTGGAAAATAAAAGCTTTGCGTTTAATGTATTTTTTTTGATGTTGAAATGGATTTTAAAACATATGGTATCGAAAAAAAAGTATCGTTAGGAACCGGCATCGAAACTGAGGTATCGAAATTGGCACCGGATCGAAAGATTTTGAACGATACCCAGCCCTATCAGCAGGTCTCCTCTACACAGCCTCTGACTGGCAGCTGCAGGCTGACCAGGGAAAGCAGCTGAAGTTTCCAGAACACATCAAAAAAACATCACCTCCGAGGCTTCAAAACAACTGATCATACTGGAACTCACAGTTCCCTGGGAAGAGCGTACAGACAAAGCCAACGAGAGGAAACGTACAAAGTAAGAGCTGGTGGACAAGTGTAAAGACGGTGGCTGGAAGACTTTCTATGAGCCTATAGAAGTCGGCTGTAGAGGCTTTGCAGGGCGCTCACTATGCAAAGTCCTCAACCGGTTGGGCTTTACAGGAGCAGCAAAAGAAAATGGCCATTAAGTCCGCAAGTGAAAGCCACAAGGTGGCTTTGGTTGAAAAGGGCTGATCCGTGGGTTGCTGCTAGGACGCAAGACCGGGCCTGATCAACCCTGGCTGGGTCTCATGGGAGAGGGTGTCTGATGTTGCGAGGCCCGAAACACCTGATGACCCCATGTCACATCACTGAGAATGCGTCCCAGTGCATCCAAGGGATGTTTCTTGCATATGACCAACTCAAGAATCTTGTTAGGGCGAATAGCAAAACATATTTTTGGAGAAAAAAAAAATAATATTCAAATGTTTCAGTAATGATTACGAGTGATCATAGAGGTAAAAGGGAGACGAATGTGAAAAGATGGAGGAGAGAAATCTGCATTAGAAATGGAAGAAAGCCAGGAGAGAAAAATAGCAACTCAGGGGGCAAAGAAAACATAAACACAGAAAATTATTCATAGAGTGAAAGTTGTGTTATTCGCAGGCTTGGCACAAACACTGAACGAACCTGACTGAACACTCACACATTTGCGATACAATACACACTTTGTGCACCGTGTTTGGGAGACACATCTCTAGAGTGCAGTGCAGTCTTCCACTCTGCTCAATATTGCATGAGCCTCCACTAAAGTTGAACCCTGCCTTTTGTTTTAGTTAAGCAGCAAAATAAATAGAGCATAGCCGCGGCATTATAGGGACAATTAAATAAACAGCAGCACAGGGCTTTAGAAGACACTGTCGTGCTAATCACTCGCTGCACTGAGAGCAGTGTGCTGTAGTACAATTAAATCACAGCCATTTATTAAAGCCTGGAAAGAAGGAGATGAGGATTAGGGAAATAATTTCTTTCGTAATGTGCAATATTGGCACTGAACATGCTTCACTGTGTGTGTGTGTGTGTGTGTGTGTGTGTGTGTGTGTGTGTGTGTGTGTGTGTGTGTGTGTGTGTGTGTGTGTGTGTGTGTGTGTGTGTGTGTGTGTGTGTAAAATGGAGGAACTTCTAAAGCTCAAGACTTTAAAACAGCACAAGGGATATTTGAAATAATAACTAATTCAAAATAGCGGATTTGAAAAGGGATTTATTCGGTTCTGCATCACAACTGGTGAGTCAGCCTTTATTCCATAAACCAAAGTGTATCTGTGTGTTAGGAATGGGTATGATAATACTTTACCAAAGAATAGATAGAATTGGACGCACGTGCGCATGCACACACGCATCTAGATGGGTGTAATGTTTGAATGTTTCTCTGGAGGCATACATATTCTGCATGCAGCAAACTAGGAGCAAGCATGATAAAATGGAACGCATCTCATCATTTGCGATATGATTAAGTCTAGATGACCTCTTTTGAATGGAGCATAATGTGCACAGTGCTCCAAAATGACATTAGACAGCAGAGAAAATTGGTGATTAGCTACTAATCTATTTACTGGAATGCGATGGAATACCAAGTTGTTGTAAAATGCTAAAAGGGTTGCCAGCATGCTAATATGCTCCAACGACAATGCTAACATGCTAATGTAAACTATCTTAGTTTAGCATGTTAGCATGCAAACATTTGTTATAGCACTAAACACTAAGTACAGCTAAGGCTGACAGGAATGCCATTAGGTTTGCAGGTATTTGTTCCTAAACCAAAGAATTGGACTAATTAAAGGTTTTACCTGATGACGGCGCTAGAGAAAATGTCAGGGAATCTCTAAAGTTATTACAATTCATGAGGTGATCAAATAGTTAATGAAAAATTTCACTCAAAACCACAAATGTCCACCTCATGGTGGCGCTACAAAAACGTCACGGTACAACCAAAGCCAGTAGGATTGTCTATGGCAGTGGTTCCCAAACACTTTCTGCAGGGACCCTCATTTCTAGATAAAAAAAAATAAAAAAAGATAATTTAATGAGGGTGATACAGAAGGTTAAATAACCAATTATTGGTGACACCTACTTATTAAGAAGTTCTTGCTCTGTTGTGTACAGAAATCTGCGTTAATCTGCATTAATATTCCAGGTCTTCAGAAAGCATCCTCAATTACAGTAATAGCAGGGAATTGGTCTTTGGTTTATAACTCAAACAAGAGTCACTCCACCACAATTTGCCATCCATCCACTCAGATATATTATATATATATATATATCGTTTCCATTATTTGATTGTATTTGCTTCAAAGCAGATGCAACAAGTACATAATTATGGCTGTAATTAAGCTGCAAAAAACAAGCCATGCCACATGAGCACCTTTGAAACAATGAGTTCTTGACTCATTAGCATCTGCTGTAAGCTTATTAATCATCTAACAGGCAATTAGCAAGCTGTTACCATTGGCGGCTGGTATGTAAATATATTCCTGGGTTAATTTCTTCCTCAGATAATAAAGGAAACATTATGAAAATGAGCTCTGCCACTATGTAAATGATCTAAGCTGTTAATTGCACTGCACTGTTTCAACTTGGATCGCCAAATGGCAGTGTGATGGGCTGGCACTGAGGTTATATGCCCGGCTGCCGGGGGTTTGAAACTGGTAGGCATCACACTGCAGCTTGCATGACAATTTATGGGGTGTTCAAATGCCTTCCGCCAGCCCTTCTGTCAAATAGATAATAAACCTTGGCTAGCAGAGGTGGGCCCAGAGGGACTGGCCATGTGTGTGAAAGAGTGGGGGAGTAAAAGCAATATATGGAAAAGGTGTGTGTGCGTGTGTGTGTGTGTGTGTGTGTGTGTGTGTGTGTGTGTGTGTGTGTTTCTAGTACTAATACGCACCGAATGAGATCACTCCACATGCTCACATCAGCAGCATATATTACACCCAAGATAGATATTTGGAAAATGACAGGAACAGCTAAAAAAAAAAAAAAAAAAAAAAAAACTAAAAAGTGGTAACTCACACAAATACACACATTAGCAAATTAGTCTTCACTGCACATGTGCACATGTCCCCTGCCATGGCTACACTAACAGGATATCAAGCCATGCTGAGAGGATTTTCTGGCAATCTACTGCTGAATTCACAGCACAACAGCACTAATGACACTCGGGCCCCGACATCCATCATGGCAATGTTCATAAAGCCTGTGCCAACATGTAGCTTCCCTTCGGCCCTTGGTGCTAATCTATGCAGTGCAGGCGCGGAAAAGCCATTACAACTCTGAATACATGATGAGGCTCACAGCTAATACTCCTCTCCAAACCAGGGGGAGGTTGGAGGACGAGAGGCAATATAATTGAGGCCAGGAGGCAGATTGTGATCTATTGACATTAAGCTAGGGCTCTTAATCTGACAGTTGTCCCCTCAGAGATGTTGACAGACAGCTGGGTGGGCCGCCGAAGCCTTTTACATGGATGCACGCCACGTAGCCCTAACTGTAATATCCACAGCACCAACCCCCACCCCAACATCAGTAGTCTTTCTGTTTACCTTGAATACATCAGGAGACTGTTGACTGTGCATCTAAGAACAAAAGACAAACTGATGAGCAAAAACCTTCACATATATTAGCTTTTAGTGCTACAGAGATAAGTAAAAAATATGCTCAAGCTCTAAGTCCTCCAAGTCCTACAGCGGCGCAGGTTCGAATCCGACCTGCTGCCCTTTGCTGCGTGTCATCCCCGATCTCCCTCCCCCTTTCCAGTCTATCCACTGTCAATAAGGGGAAAAGCCCCAAAAAATAAACAAAAAATGCCGTCCCTTTTTATTTGAAATTCAAACTTGAATTTTAATGGGGGAAAAAACTGTAGTGACCTTTTCAGATTTACAGATACAGCACAACAGACTGTTTGAAGAAGTTTGCCTTGTGGCCCAGCAGAGGGCATTCTTAAAATTCACTATCAGCTTGACCTGCTGACCTTTCAGTAAACTAAGCTAACAAATAAAAATGGACGACACTAGCAAGCACAGCACAATTAGCCCAGAAGCAGTTGGTGTTTCAGTTAGAATACATGAATAGAGTACAGTTAGAAGATTAGATGATTAGATGATTAGATGATTAATTGATTAATCGAATAGTCAAACAACAGGTATTAAGTGACAGCTATTTTATAACGACGATGTTTAAGATTTCATACAGTAAAAATGCCACAAAAAAAAAATGCATTCATTCTAGCTTCTCAAATGTGAATATTTGTCATACTTCTAAGTCTTGTATTATATTACACCTAATATCTTTTGGTTTGGGACTGTTGGTTGCACACACAAAAATGTGATTAGTTGATCAACAAACAAATTATCATAATATAATTAATCAGCATAGGATAAGGAATTATTTAGCAATTTTTCAAGTTGAAAACACCAAACATTCTGTGGTTCCTGCTTCTCAGATATACATTTTTTTATTTGTCTTATACAACGGTAAATCAAATATGTAATAAAATGGCTGCATTGCACTCACCGGCTACTGATCACTTTGCACACACATACCCAGAGTTACTGTACAGTGTGAAATTCTTTCATTCCTAAATTTCACACAGTGATCTGTGAAAGAAAAACACACACACACACACACACACACACACACACACACACACACACACACACACACACACACACACACACACACACACACCGATCTCCTGTCTGTAGTGTGCAGCCAATTAGATCATGTCTGTGAGTCACACGCTAAATGGCTTCACCACTTAAGTGTTCCCGAACGGCAGCCATTTTATTCCACTGTCTTGGGTGCGTTGGGCAGTGATGTGTGGCCCAATCAGCAGCAACATGGAGCCCTTGTATATTTAAATATCTGTGACTACAGGGCATGTTATTCTCCCCACATGTTCCCTGGGTTGCTTGTAGAGCGAACTGATTTATTGACGCTCAGTGACATGGGAAGGAGATAGCAAATAGTGTAACGGGAATCCAATGCACCACAACTGATGTGAAAAGCAGCCCACTGTCTGAAATCATTTGCAGTTGCACTCCCAGGGCCCCAGTGATTTAAAGAGACATACTTCAGAGGGCCTCGGTGCCTGGCAGGGAAATGTAGTCACATCACATTAGAACCAGAGACATGCAAATAAATGCTGGGCCAGTGGAATCAATCCAGGCACATCACTGTTTCAAGGTTTCATTTCGAGTCCAAGATACTTCATAGTGTGCTATCGAGTTTCATTTTTGCACAGCCCTCACGTCTAGTCTACATCACAGCGTGTTCGAACATCATTTAATGGCACGAGTACCTTGAACTGTCAGACTGAACGAGTCCGCAGGAAGAATTCCCAATGTATCTAAAAACAGCCTCATTTGTGACAGCCACATTGACGGAAAACTTCGACCTCTCCCTTTAAAATCCTCTACTGCGCAAACAATGTGGAGTTTGAGTAATGCCAGGCCCATTAGAGCCAACCAAATTGCTGCAGGAAGCAGGGAAAGAGTGTCATCTTTTGTGGGAAACGATTGCTTAATATAGCAGCAGGGGCTTGAAGGAGTGCTTACCAGAGCACAATCCACTAAAATCAATAGCAACGGTCGGGCTATATTGTTTCAAACGAGGAAAAGGTGCAGCTACGATAAAAAGCACTCAATATTGGTGTCTGGGCTGGGGAGACGCTGAGTCAGGAGTCAGAAGTAAGTAATGCAGTGCTGGAGGGAAAGATGGAGGGACGGAGGAGGGGAGGGATGAAGGGATGGGGGTGGAGAAATACAATCCAGTCTTTCTTGACGGGAGGGCGTGCACAATCACTCCTGATGTGATTTTTTTTGTTATGGTATTTTAAAGAAGTACTTATTCTGTGTCTTAAGGTTGCCTGGGATTTTGGAAGTGCACTGTGAGACAAGAGCAATTAGCCTCTACTCATCTGTACTGAAATCCCAGAAATTGATTATTTGTTTTTCCCACTTGTGTCTCAAGCACTAGTTTAAGCCACAAATTTTAGTTTTGGATCCACAAAGAATCTGAATAGTCTATGTATTTAAATGACAAAATACTGTAGGTCGTTTGTCAGCCCCTTTCACAATAACCCTAAAACAATGCTATACCTTGCATGAAGCAAGCAAACAGCAACAAGCTGTAAACACAACAGTGACATATTATCACCTCATAAAAATGTTATAGCAAACATGTTCACAAACAGTTTTCTATTTACACACACACACACACACACACACACACACACACACACACTCATCGTTAATATAGAGATATTGATGAGAGCAGCTTTAAGTTTAAGCACCCAAACCACCTGATCATGATTTAAAGAAACACCTACTGCTGAAAGAGGATGGGATACAAGCTGCAATTTATGAGACCTTTTCCCAAAGAGGTTTTGCTGTAATATCACTACTTCCTCATTAGCTACTGAATAATCACTGCTAGCACGAGCACAACAGGTTGCTTACCAGAAAAACGTAAACATAGGTTGTTTACAATCTTTAAACAAACAAACAATACCAATACAAACTTAAAGGAACACGCCGACTTATTGGGAATTTATCATATTCACCGTAACCCCCAGAGTTAGACAAGTCGATACATACCCTTCTCATCTCCGTGCATGCTGTAATGCTGTCTGACGGCTCCAGCGGCATCAGGCCAGCACAGAACATGCAGGGGAATGGTTCCAGTAGTCCTACTGCTCCGAATAAGTGACAAAATAACGCCAACATGTTCCTATTTACATGTTGTGATTTATAGAGTCACAGCGTGTACAAAAAACAACGTTAACATGAGACACAGCCGTCTTCTAACAAACCGGGAACTATATTCTCAGGCGGAAGAATATAGTACTTGGGCGGAGTGATATGCTTGCAGCAAGCCTGTCTGAGATATAGTTCCCGGTTTGATTACTGTTAGAAGATGGCTGTGTCTCATGTTACGTTGTTTTTTGTACACGCTGTGACTATACAAATCACAACATGTAAATAGGAACATGTTGGTGTTATTTTGTCACTTTTGTCACAATTGGGAGCAGTAGGCTAGTTGGAACCAGTTACCTGAAGGATCTGTGCTGGGCTAAGCTAATGCTGGAGCCGTCAGGCAGCGTTACAGCACGCACCGAGATGAGAAGGGTATGTATGGACTTGTCTTACTCCGGGGGTTACAGTGAATAAGCTAAATTCCCAATAAGTCGGCGTGTTCCTTTAAATTTGAATGGTATAAAACTAGCATTCCACCCAAAGACTTTGTTTAGACTGAAGGAGAACGTCTCTTTCAATTCAATTCAATTTTATTTATAGTATCAAATCATAACAAGAGTTATCTCGAGACACTTTACAGATAGAGTAGGTCCAGACCACACTCTATAATTTACAAAGCCCCAACAATTCCAACAATTACAGTAATTCCCTCAAGAGCAAGCAGTGCGACAGTGGCAAGGAAAAACTCCCTCTTGGGAAGAAACCTCGGACAGACCCAGGCTCTTGGTAGGCGGTGTCTGACGGGCCGGTTGGGGGTGTGATGAACAGTGGCAATAATAGTCACATTAATAATGGAACAGTGACTGGATGTAGCGGGAAGCTGCAGGGTTCAGCTCTTTGAGCTCCATCCTGGAGTCCAGCTCACCTCATCAGTATGTATGTGCCCCTCTTCATCCCCCCCTCACAACAACAGAGGCAGCAGGATGAGAGAGCGAACGGGATCTCTCAATAAAATAGAGCTGGATGGAGCCTTGTGAAGCCACATTCCCTTCATTCTGGACCTCATATTTGTTGAGCGCAGACAGCAGACTCTTCAAAGGCAGGGAACATCCCTGCAGGCCTCCTCAGATCTGAGACTAGGCTGCCCTCGCTGCACCCACCATACATATTCACATACGCATGCACAAACACACTCTCTCGCTCACTTAGGTAGCTTTCATGTCAAGTATCACACCTTCAATCCCTTATTTCCTATATATATATACTGATCTCCATCCATCCATCCATCTTCGTCCGCTTATCCGGTGTCGGGTCGCGGGGGGAGCAGCTCCAGCAGGGGACCCCAAACTTCCCTTTCCCGAGCAACATTAACCAGCTCTGACTGGGGGATCCCGAGGCGTTCCCAGGCCAGGTTGGAGATATAATCCCTCCACCTAGTCCTGGGTCTTCCCCGAGGCCTCCTCCCAGCTGGACGTGCCTGGAACACCTCCCTAGGGAGGCGCCCAGGGGGCATCCTTACCAGATGCCCGAACCACCTCAACTGGCTCCTTTCGACGCAAAGGAGCAGCGGCTCTACTCCGAGCTCCTCACGGATGACTGAGCTTCTCACCCTATCTCTAAGGGAGACGCCAGCCACCCTCCTGAGGAAACCCATTTCGCCGCTTGTACCCTGGATCTCGTTCTTTCGGTCATGACCCAGCCTTCATGACCATAGGTGAGGGTAGGAACGAAAACTGACCGGTAGATCGAGAGCTTTGCCTTCTGGCTCAGCTCTCTTTTTCGTCACAACGGTGCGATAGATTGAATGCAATACCGCACCCGCTGCCCGATTCTCCGACCAATCTCCCGCCCCATTGTCCCCTCACTCGCGAACAAAACCCCAAGGTACTTGAACTCCTTCACTTGGGGTAAGGACTCATTCCCTACCTGGAGAAGGCATTCCATCGGTTTCCTGCTGAGAACCATGGCCTCCGATTTAGAGGTGCTGATCCTCATCCCAACTGCTTCACACTCGGTTGCGAACCGATCCAGTGAGTGCTGAAGGTCGCAGGCCGATGATGCCATCAGGACCACATCATCTGCAAAGAGCAGCGATGAGATCCCCAGCCCACCAAACTGCAACCCCTCCCCACCCCGACTACGCCTTGATATCCTGTCCATAAATATTACAAACAGGATTGGTGACAAAGCGCAGCCCTGGCGGAGGCCAACCCTCACCTGAAACGAGTCCGACTTACTACCGAGAACCCGGACACAGCTCTCACTTTGGTCATACAGAGATTGGATGGCCCTGAGTAGAGACCCCCTCACCCCATACTCCCGCAGCACCTCCCACAGTATCTCCCGGGGGACCCGGTCATACGCCTTCTCCAAATCCACAAAACACATGTAGACCGGTTGGGCATACTCCCAGGCTCCCTCCAGGATCCTTGCGAGAGTGAAGAGCTGGTCCGTTGCTCCACGACCAGGACGGAATCCGCACTGCTCCTCCCCAACCCGAGGTTCGACTATCGGCCGAACCCTCCTTTCCAGCACCTTGGAATAGACTTTACCAGGGAGGCTGAGAAGTGTGATACCCCTATAATTGGCACACACCCTCTGGTCCCCCTTTTTAAAAAGGGGAACCACCACCCCAGTCTGCCACTCCTTTGGCACCGTCCCAGACTTCCACGCAATGTTGAAGAGGCGTGTCAACCAGGACAGCCCCTCCACACCCAGAGCCTTGAGCATTTCTGGACGGATCTCATCAATCCCGGGCTTTGCCACTGTGTAGTTGTTTGACTACATCAGTGACTTCCGCCTGGGAAATCGACGACAATCCCCGTTATCCTCCAGCTCTGCCTCTAACATAGAGGGCGTAGTCGGATTCAGGAGTTCCTCAAAGTGCTCCTTCCACCGCCCTATTACCTCCTCAGTTGAGGTCAACAGTGTCCCATCCTTACTGTACACAGCTTGGATGGTTCCCCGCTTCCCCTCCTGAGGTGGCGAACAGTTTTCCAGAAGCACTTTGGTGCCGACCGAAAGTCCTTCTCCATGTCTTCTCCAAACTTCTCCCACACCCGCTGCTTTGCCTCTTTCACGGCAGAGGCTGCAGCCCTTCGGCCCTTCGGTACCCTGCAACTGCCTCCGGAGTCCTCCGGGCTAACATATCCCGGAAAGACTCCTTCTTCAGTCGGACGGCTTCCCTGACCACCGGTGTCCACCACGGTGTTCGTGGGTTACCGCCCCTTGAGGCACCTAAGACCCTAAGACCACAGCTCCTCGCCGCAGCTTCAGCAATGGAAACTTTGAACATTGTCCACTGGGTTCAATGCCCCAGCCTCCACAGGGATGCACGAAAAGCTCCGCCGAGGTGTGAGTTGAAAGTCTGTCGGACAGGGGCCTCCTCCAGACGTTCCCAATTTACCCGCACTACACGTTTGGGCTTACCAGGTCTGTCCAGAGTCTTCCCCCCCCCCCTGACCCAACTCACCACCAGATGGTGATCGGTTGACAGCTCTGCCCCTCTCTTCACCCGAGTGTCCAAAACATACGGCCTCAGATCAGATGAAACGATTATGAAATCGATCATTGACCTTCGGCCTAGGGTGCTCTGGTACCAGGTACACTTATGAGCATCCCTATGTTCGAACATGGTGTTCGTTATAGACAATCCATGACTAGCACAGAAGTCCAACAACAAACAACCACTCTGGTTTAGATCAGGGAGGCCGTTCCTCCCAATCACGCCTCTCCAGGTGTCTCCATCATTGCCCACGTGTGTGATCTTTTCAGAGAAAATCATGTATGTTTGCCTGTACCAATATGTTAATCCCTGAATGATTCAGTATTAAAAGTAGGGGTGCAACGGATCAAAAAACTCATAGTTCGGATCGTTTCTCGGATCAGAGTCACGGATCGGATAATTTTTCGGATGAGCAAAAAAAAAAAAAAAAGACAAAACAAATAAACAAAAGTTTGTTCTTTTTGTCCATGCTATTGACCGAGATTCCGTTCTGTGATGCCAAATTCACTACATGTGCAAATAACCCAATCTGTGGGCCCAGTCCTGCCTCATTCACTGCATTTATTTGATTTTTGGCATTATCAGTTGTGACTGGGATATCACTAGTACTGGGCCTCTTTATCTTCCATTCCTCCACTGCTTGTGTCAGTACCTGCGCAAGATGAGTGCTTGTGTGACTCTGGTAGAGGGGGCGTGTC
>NC_041331.1:16598539-16781039 GCF_004354835.1 Perca flavescens
ACATGTGCTTCCTACACTGACTCTGCTAATAACAGGAACATTATTAAAGTTAATCTCAGTTTACTTATTGTCATAATGACAAACACCAATACATGTATAATGTGATGTGAAATGACTCTTCTGAGAAGAATCGTCCAATCACTGTCCAGGATGCGTTTTAATCTCAGACATAAACCAGAAGGATTAACAGTCACATCATCCAAATCACATGCCCTGATGCCAATTGAGGGCTTGCTTGTTGCATTCAGCCTTTTTTCCATAATGACTTCTGATTTTACCTTTGACGTGTGTTATCGAACATGATCCCCTATTTGAAGACATTTATATTGCTGTCATAAGTGCAGTATCTTCAGTTTGGAGAAGAAGGACTAACATATTATTCTTCTCTCCTTTTTGCTAAAGTCTGATACAAGTACTGGGAAATTAAACCACTTAGTTTTGTTGGGAGCCTCACTTCGGCAACTGAACAGGCCACTGGAAACTGAACCTAATAACACCTGAATCACCCATAGGACACGTAAGCCTGCATCTAATTAGCATTACCCTGATCTTGTGAAAGCAAAGCGGCCATAACACTGGCCGAATATATCTTTCCCTTTGTGGACGTGTCTAATTGTTTGCCGTTTTAATAACGGTTGCTATTGACTGGGCAGTGGAAGATCTACAACCATGACGCACGTTGTGTTGTGTGTGACGCACGAAATGGGCGGATTTTCTGCTCAAACGCTGCGAAAAATGTTCAACTCAGCATTCTGTTCACTGTCCTGCACACGTAGCAATGTCATGGGTTAACGATTAAGCAAATTATTTACCAAATTATTTCCAAAGCAAAGCAGTCTCATTTGTCTCTTAGGATTTTCTGAATATTTTGAATAATGGATAAAAATGTTCACTCCACTATTAGTATCGAGACAATTCTGCCTATTTCAACATATGAATCGTATAATATTGATACTTTTAAAATATTTTTCCACTAGAAATAAGTGAAATCATCAAATTGCTTTATAGCTATGTTGTTCCCTCTGATCTACAATGGAAACAATACTATTTTCCTTTCCCACCAGCTGAAATTACTCGGATAATGGACACTTTTTGCAGTGTTCACCTCCTCCTCTTCTGTAAAGACCGAGGGGGGCAGGTCTTGTTTTAGTGGGCTCTATTACTGGCTTTGCAGGTGATGTTGTAGCTCACACGGGGCTTGAAGAGCCTCCCTGCTTATCCGGTTATAATTATATAGAGGTGACCTGGTTTCAGCACCGCGGCTCGTCAACAGCTCCAGTGCGCAGCGGAGATTTGGCCAGCCCCTTCACCACCGGTGCGTCTCACCACAGAGCCGGTACTCCAGGGCGCAGCCTCCGCGCCAGTTTCAGCACCAGCGGCCGGACGGAGCACAGCGGAGCTGTCCACACATTCAGCACTTAGCTTCTGGAGGAGGGAACCAGACACACACACACACACACACACACACACACACACACAGACAGCAAGACAGCCAGGATATATCTATCTTCCTGGGACAGCTTATTTCAGAATGGCGTCAAAATACGTTGGCCTTTTCGTCCTTTTCCAGCTTCTAGCCCTGAATGTAATGAGCCAGATATCTGCCTTCCCCACACCGACAGCCTCAACGGATGGTGAGTTGACGATCGCCTCTAACCGTGTGATAGTAACGTAGTAGTCTTGTACTATAAAGCATTGTTCGGTAGGCTATTTAATAATGTGGACATGTTATTGAAAACTGTAACTGCAGGCGGTCAGTGATAACAAAGGAGGTTTTACAAACATAAAGTCTAAAGGGTCATAACTCTCTATTCAGCACGCATGGTGCCTGAAATTAAAACAGAGAAAATACTACAAGGATACCATCAACTCATTACCGATCATATATGCCTTAAATCAGCTTTAAAGAAGCATAGGAATATCTGCAGAGAAACTAAATTTGACTATTACACGTTGTACACTTTGTACAGTACACGTATGGGCATTTAAAGAGATATTATTGGAATTTCTTTGCAATTTCTGTTCATCTTTGTACATGTTTTATAATTTTTGTTTCAGGAACTCCATTGTTTTATCCATTTATAAATCTGTTGACTAATAAGATACAGAGAAAAGCAGTGCCTTTAAAGTTCAGCTCCAGCTCCGCAGTGACTGGCGGTGTTTTGAACGACGCCTGGTCGCATGATATCGTGATATTTTCGCTGCAGTTTAATCTTTTGTTTGATAATCCGATTAAGCTCTGCCTCTGCGGTGAGTTGGGAAAGCAGAAACGATCACGAGTTTGATAGATGCAAAGGTATTAAAATGACAAGGAAAAAAAAGATCTTACGTCTTATATATTTGTTAAAAAGCATATTTATCAATGTGCCATTTACAATTGTAACCTAGATAATCAGACTTGTGTTATTAATAATAAAGTCTGCTTTGACTCACCAGTTTAGTTATTACATGCATTTTTTTTCAGTTGCAGATAAAACTGTGTACAATAGACAGTTGACAGAAGAAAGGCCAATACAAGAGCAGGTAAGCTCTCTTTCTCCCTGACTCATAGCAAATTTTCCCATCCAATATTCGGCCAAATGGACTTTATGGTCACTTGTCAATCTAGGTATTAGCCCAGTAAACAGTATTAATCAGAGCTTACATCCTGAGTGGAAATTATTTGTTTGATGTTCATCATTTCCGCAGATTGCTGAGGCGGACAGCGTGAAGGCTGCAGTACAGTCAGCTGGTAAGAGGAAACCTTCCTGCCAATCAATCAATGACTTTATTTCCGCCTGCTGGAATCGTGTTGCAGCACTTCCAGTAAAACAGGCTTCATCTCTACTGAGAAATAACAACTATTAAGAACCACATTAATGTGAGAGGAGTTCATCTTTACCACTTGTATTGCTCCAGTCTGATCATTTTGGCTCTCTGCTGTCTTTCAGGGGGCAAGCGTCCCACTGCCTCCAAGGACGCGGAGTCAGAGCAGGACCTTGATGACTTCACCGTGCTGAAGTCACTGGCTGATGGCCAGAAATCAAAGGAGACCACTGAGCTGCCACTCAAGAAGGAGGGCCAGTACGTTCCGGATGAATCAGACTCGACCAAGAGCCGGCGTCTCACTGAGGACTACGACTCCACCAAGAGCGGGATGGACTATGGCAAGTACCAGGGTACACACACCTGTCACCATGCACCTTGTCCTGGCATTGTTTGTAAAGGTTCAGTGAGTTAGCTGCCAAACCTTTGCACCCATTGCCAAGGGCAGGCGTCACGCCGCGTGCTTCTGTCTTTCACTGGCAGGCCACCTGGCAGACATTTTAAGAAAGGGAAGGCAGAGAAAACAAGTGCATGTGATGGGGATGAGCAGAGTCAGATAGAAAGAGTCAAAGACAGAACACGTGCATGCAGGAGAGAAAGATTACCCTCTCCCTCTCAGACACTGCCGTTGTCAAAGCTCATGCTGGACTACTGTACCAGCTTCTTCTCTTCACAGGACACCTTTTCCCAGAGACACCACCGATACCATTCATTTTGAATTCATATTTGTAAGTCACTCAAAATCCAATCATTTGCTGATATCTACATAGATTTTGAGTCTCAATAGATTTTGTCAGCTCAGCACACATTTCACTGTATACGTGTGCAATTTGATATCCTGTCCAATTATCAGCATAAAGCAAAGTCTCTGAGGTGAGGTGACTCAGACACAAAGCGCTGAGTGCTACACTTCATCAATTCATGTGGTCGGCCCAGCAATGACAAGCAGCTCGTCAGGTTACACTACATCTAAATTTGGCAAGCGCTGTCTGGATGTCATTTTCTTATTTGCTGGAGTGAGACAGAAATAGGCCCTGCAGTTTGAAGTTAAAATACATCACTGATGATTCAATCCACCAATACAGACAAAAGTATTCCGCCACTGCGTATTTTTATTGTGCGTGGTTGTTGGTAAGCAGCAGGGATTATTATGTAAGAGTCCAGCTCTAACAATTGCACATTTCTTACTCAGTAATGGGGATATAGATAAGTTGACTATAAGGACAAGAGAGGGAAAATAATTTATTACTGAAAAATCTTTTTTTCCACCTAATGAGATAGAGAGAGACTTAACTTCTAGGTCAAGGTTTAACATTTTAGAGAGACAGGGAAGAAGTAGGACAGAAGTAAGGCGTAAAGTAGAGAGTAGAGAAGGGAGAAAACGAGCTTTAATGAAATCTCCTACAAATGTTGTGTTGTTTTGATTGTTAGAAATGGAGAACAGTTGACAAAATATTCAGGAATATTGTCAGTATGATGTAACCCAAAAAGTATATTCGGTCAAATAGATGAAGAATTAAAGCAGAAACACCTGCTTTATACCCACACACAGCTGATAGGCGCATTTAGAAAGTTACAAATGATAACATATGTACTGTCTCCTCTCAGATGAAACAGAAAGTTTCCGTCAGGTCGACGGCACTTCACTGACAGCAGAAGACATTGTCCAGAAGATCGCAAACAAGATCTACGAGGAGGACGACAGAGGGGTGTTCGACAGGATTGTCTCAAAACTGCTCAAACTGGGGCTGGTAGGTTGTGAGACTGTATGCCATTCGATTTGACACAGCGTGTAGCATGACGTGTACTCAACAGGAAATTTCTCTCTCTGTGCTCCCTGTTCCCCCGGGAGAGGAAGAGATTTGTGAATTGTCCTTGCTAAGGACAATTCCCCTTGTAAATTACTTTTTTGACACTCAATAAGTAGTTTGGAGGTGTCCAAATTGCTCCGTGAGATGGTTCTCTCAGTGACAGTGATCAATATTTGATACAAAGAGGTTTATAGTCAGTACAGTACATGCTGTTCTATTCTCTTCCACACTTTACCCCACATTTGTTATTGCACGCAATTGTTCTCAGTCTTTCTCTTTATCCATCTGTAGATCACAGACAGTCAGGCAGACACTCTGGAGTACCAGGTGGCCGAGGCTCTCCAGGATCTCATCACCAAAAACGCCAAGAACAACGAGATTGAGGACCTTGAGAGCAACGAACAAGAAACCAGGGGAGAGCAGGAAGACCAGGGCTCAGACACAAACAAGGTAAAAACTTGTAAGGAAGTGGTAGTGATGATTATGATAACAATAAGGACGACAACATTGACAACAACAAAAATACTCTGGGTTTTCCAGGACACGTGGGAGCCACCCAGGCGGCGCTACAACAAAGACGAGGACGACGATGAAGAAAATGATGACGAGATTGAGGATGAAGTGGACAGGGATGCAGAAGAAGAAGGGGGTGACACAGCCACCACAACCTGGGACAAAGATGCTGAGGGCAACGAGGTGAGACCCGAAGACGGGCTCCAGGACCTGCAGTACTTCCCCAACTTCTACCGTCTGCTCAGCAGCCTCGACTCAGGTAAAAACACAAACACACCCCGGGTTTCGCTGTGCCACTTTAGATCAGAATTACAAAAATCTTTTCTTCACAGCATCCTTCATCCAAAGATAGAAGTTCCCCAGATCAGAGCTGTTGTTGTCATGGCGATATTGTTCTGAAGGAGTCATTGATTGTTTTGTTTCCCCTACATCTTCTTAGGAAATGCGGATGAAACACACACACACACACACACACACACACACATAACAAATTATTTATTATCCCATCATCGACCCCTACTGCCAAACACCATGTGGTAACATTAACACCATGGTAACCAGTTGCCATTAAGAGATCATTGATGTTAGATGTGTCCTCTGGTTTGCTGTTGCAGATCAAGACACTCAGGAGAGAGAGACATTGATCACCATCATGAAGACGCTGATTGACTTTGTGAAGATGATGGTGAAGTACGGCACCATCACGCCCGAGGAAGGAGTGTCCTATCTGGGTAAGAAATAACACGATACCAGCACTGTTTATCAATCTAATGTGAGGCATAGAATCATATAATAAGGGCCCCAGACATTGAAGACTTCGCTCTTTTATGGTAAATAATATTTTATATACTGTACGTAAGGCAGGGCGATCATTTCATGATAGGATCGTTAGTGTGAGAGTTCATTGACCTTGGAGATAGCAGTTTAAGGTCCAGGGAAATGTCCCATTAAAGCTAGTACTGATATTTCTTTAATCAAATTATTGTACATCCAACCATGTCATGATTATATGACCACATAATGTTATTGTTTTACAAAATGATGTTATGTAATGATTCCTAGCAAATGTTAAAGCCATAGTGCGTAGTTTCTGTCTCCCCCAGAAGGAACTCTAATGGTGTTTTTCCATTACACGGTACCTGCTCAACTCGCCTCGACTCGACGCACTGTGCGTCCGTTTTCCATTGCAGATTTTAGTACCGCCTCAGCGTGGCTGGTCGTCATAGCGGCGCCGCAGTAAACTGCCGTGACCTAATGCGACACACACACAGAACGTCCAAAGGTGTGTTGCTGTTGCCACAGCCAGAACACACATTTTGTTTCAAATGAAGCTGGAGGCAGCAAAAAAACTATTTAAAAATGGCAGGTTTGTTCAGGACACCCCCTTCTGTTGCTTTCACGTCACCTTTTGGTATCACCTCAGCTTGCTTGGTACTAAAATAAGTACCTGTTAGCAGGTACCAGGTACTTTTTTTCGTAATGGAAAACCAAAAAAGGCGAGTAGAGTCGAGGCGAGTCGAGCAGGTACCACGTAATGGAAAAGCGCCATAAGTAATGACAACAAAACTGTCGGCGCGTCCACATGATACAAGCCATCCGTGATCGCACTTCACCCCCAACCCTCCTCCTCCTCCACACAGTTGCTAGTAGCCAAGGAGGACACGGAGGATTAAAAAAAACATGATGGACTCTTCAGAAGAGGATATTATCTTCGCTCTATTTTCTGCGCGCACAAGTCGCCGGATGACACCATTTTCTGAACACGGTCATACTGAGAAATACAGAGAGAGTTTTGTGGAGCTGATGGTCTTAATTAGCTTTGAATCAACTCATTTCTCATTTAGTAATGGCTTGAACATAACGGGCATTCATTAATATAAAGAAGTTACGCACTAAAGCTTTAACTAAACTAACAAAAAGGGGGGTTTTGTTTTACACTTGCAAAGAGTTTTTCTGATGTAATGCATAAAGCAGAACACAAACAGTCTTATTTTGTTTGAGTTTGTATACATTTGCTGTATTACGTTATACATTATTAGGCCTACTTAATAATAGTTATAATAATATGATATAGATTCCAACCATGTTGAACAGCCGTATGTAGGCTTACATGTGGATGAAAGGTTTAACATCTAAGTATCCATCCATTGCTTAGCTGACTAATGCACATGCATTTCTCTGACTCTTTGTGTTATATATGTGTTTTTTTCCTTGTGTTCTATGTGTGTTCAGCCGAGCTAATGTTCCCTATCAGCCGGTGCAGTGGAGTGTAAAGCCTGCACAGACAGATTAGTGTCATGGGCACCCTATGTAACTAGGCTAGTTTCTCTGGCTGGCCATCACATCAGTAGCCAGTGGAAAGGTCAGCCACCTGTAAGGAAGGGACAGCTGTCATCTCTCTGTGTGAGCCTCAGGAAACCCAAGACCCAACATCTCTCTCTCTCTCTCTCTCTCTCTCTCTCTCTCTCTCTCTCTCTCTCCCTCGCTCTGTTCAAATTACATAAAAGATTATGGGCTCTTTCATACATGGGAGAGGGTTTAGTTGTGCTTTAAAATCAGCTCGGCAGACGTGGTCCTGTTTAGAGCAGCAAGATTATTGTCATTATCGCTTAATGTGTCAATTATTTTCCAATCCAATGTCATCATATGTTTCCAGAGCCCTATGTGATGACTTCAAATTGCTTGATTTTTTCAATCCAACAAACCAAAACGGAAAGAAATTCTATTTACAGTGATATAACACATTGAAAAGAAGCCAGTCCTCACATTTGATAAGATTAGAACAAATAATGCTTGGCATTTTAGTTTGATAAATGACTTTAACGATTAATCAAAAACTATTGAACAATCAATTTCTTAACTAGTGTTTTACCACTAGTCTTAACACAGATTGGAAATGTGATTTGTAGCTAAACAGAAAAGGTTTACAATGTGTTTATCTTACTCTAAGACCCGCGATCAAGTATTATGACTAAAGCTGACCCTATGTAGGGTGTAGAAGGATTAATCAATACTCATTCAGATGACCCTTATACAGCTTGGTGTCTCTTACAGCGGGAGAACAAATGACCACTGTTGACGTTAAACACCAGAACAAAACAGGCATATACCATTGCAAAAGATGTGGGTTTCCTAGGCAACGCCCCCTGGCTTCATGTGGTCGTGCAGCGATAATAAGATGGAATTCCGCCATTACCTAGCAACGAGTTAATGCCCCCCTTCCCAACTTCCACCCCCAACTGGCTGTGATGCTCTGATGAGTCACCCAGGTACACAACTGAATACACACAGGGCTGTCAATCAACGCTAATCGGTTGATACAGGCCCCATGATAGATAGAGAAAGAGAGATGTAGAGGAAGAGAGAGAGAGTGTGTGTGTGTGTGTGTGTGTGTGTGTGTGTGTGTGTGTGGGGCAGAGGGAGAGGGTGAAATGATGGGCTTCCACTGTGCTACAGGAATACACAGAACGTACAAGTGAGATGCTCAGATAATAAGAAATAAAAGGAGGCTGCAGAGAACGCAGATGAGAATGCAGAGAACAGAACGCAGATGAGAAAGGAAATTGTGTTTCTCCTTGATGCTCAGTTACGGTGCTGAAATCAAGCCTCCCTGTTGCTCTTATCTCTTTATTGTCCTTTTGTCCTGACATCCAGATATCTAATATCCTGTCACCATGCAAAATTCCCTTAATATCTGGACCCAATGCAGAAAAAAACAATTCCTCTGCCTTAACCTGTAATCGAATGTTCTCCTCTTTTTGACTTTGCACAGAAGTGTGCTTAAATTAAATGATCACAATTTCCAATTTCCAAAAGATATGTTATAATGCAGAATATATATCACCCAGTTGAAGACGTGCTTCTCAGAAACTTGGGTTTTTTAGGTCCCCATATTTAGCATTTATAAGCCCTAGTGTATAAATTTAATTAATGGTTTCAAACAAACAATAATGTAGTTGTAAGCAGATATAACTGTCCTGTGAGATACCCATAAGTGGAGACTGGTGTATGAACAGATAATCAATGATAATATAGTAAAAGTTGTATTTATATAAAATGTCTCAATAGGAGAATTTACTGAAAAATTTAAAAAACATTAATAAACACTTATTCTTATAGCTGCCTACAACTACATTATAGAGTGAGATAATCCATATGTTAAATGTTAAAATAGTGCTTACAAATGCTAAATAGGGGGACTTATAGTGAAGTGTTTCAGGAATATGATATAGTAGATGAACTTCCAGCTGAACTTTGGGATGTGTGTATCTACAGAACATCTGCTTCCTCTATTTTTTAACATAATGTTGTTAATCCAGAGAGGATCAGTTAACACTTAATTTCAGTATCTTTGAACCATATGATCTGTTTGTGTCATTCCCTGGCTGATTTGGGGTCTTTTATATTTTCTAATCTCCTTGTGAAAGCGTAACCCACTGTTAGTGGTAACACCCAGATTACAATTTCACTAAATCCCAAAATAAATGTGTTTTTTGGATTAATTGTGGATAAATTATCCCTGTGACGTTTGTTCTTAAACTGTATTTTCTTTTCCAATATTCAGTCTACTGCATAACTAAATTATTGAATATGACAGTGGAAAAGACCAAGGTTTTTTTCATCGCTGTCGTCATACTCCTGAATTTACTTTTCATTAATTCAATGAAACCCTTTTCTAATCATAATCACTCTCTGAGTCACACAGGAACAGCGTGAGACTTTCAAACAGTTAAGAGGTATTCAATTGTTGACCGTAGAGTGAACTGACGTCACGGTGCTGATCAAATCTAAAGTAAACTTTTTCATCCACCTGCAGAGAACCTGGATGCTATGATAGCCATGCAGACCAAGAACAAGCTGGGCAAGGCTCTCGGGCCTCCTGACTTCACTGGACCCAACGGTAAACAGCCTCGCAAGTTATTCTCCAAACACGTCACATCAGTGAAAGCACATCATTTTATTTGACGTGGTCAGATGTAATTAGTAGCTTATGTTTGGCTCTGTGGAGCTACATAGACCTAGAAAAATGTGGGACAAAACCAGGATGATATGATAAACCAGTATTAGATATACTGTAGGTTTTAGGGGGTTAAATTTACCTTTAATGGAATAGTTTGGCATTTGGGGAAATACGCTTATTTGCTTTCCGGCGGAGAGTTAAATGAGAAGGTCAATAGCACTTTCGAATCTGTCTGTTAATTATACAGCCAGTTAGCTTTGCTTAATGATGGAAAAAGAGGGGGAAACAGCTAGCCTCACTCAGTCAGAAGATAACAAAATCCGCCTACCAGCACCTATAAAGCTCAACAAAAAACCTCATTGTATCTTGTTTATTTAATCTTTACAATAACGTAAATGTACAGGGGAGTCTCCAGGAAGTCACTCCTCAAATCCCTCCATAAAACGGCAGTTTGTCATTATTACATTTCAGTTTTCAGTTAAAAGCAAACAATAATCAACATGTTAATTAGTCTCCGCCAGAAAGTGAACAATATTATGATATAATAATAACATGTTTCCCAAAATGTTAAACTGCTGCTTTAAGTATCTTTACCAGCAACCAAGCAACACCGAGCTCCATGTACTGTTTCTTTGCTGTAGGAAAAAACTTGGATGAGGATGACAACACGAAGGCTGAGGCCGCCAAGATGCAGAAGGAGTATGAGAACCTGAAAGACTCAACCAAGGAGGAGCAGCCATCAACTGAGACCAGTCAGTCCACTAGCCAATCCTGATGACAAGATGAAACATGAATAGCTTTTTGTTTAGTGATTTGATGATTTGCTAAAATAATTTTGCCCCTCACCATATATGAACTATGTGCCTTGTGAAACTTGTTTTATTTGCATTATGATTTTCATTGTTTTGTTTTGTGTGAAATGTCCCAAATAAATGCAGAATTCTCAAATAGAGCGGATTCCCACCACATAATGATGAAGCAAAACATCGTCTCCACTCTACCTTAGTGAAAGGTCTGCAAAATGAGTTTGAATGTAATGGCCGAGACCATTTCCGACCTTTTGTTTTCACTCAGCAGGGCTGACAGGAAGTAAACAGCACTGTGTAGTCCAGGCCAATCATTAAGTCCCTGCTTGTCCCTGAACTAGGCCAGTCCGATAACACTCACAGGAAAGCTGGTCACAGCTGCCGTTATTATCTGTCCCTGTACACTGTAGCCTACTGTACCCGCTCATCAGTCTAATCCACACAAACACACACGCAGACATGCATAAAAAAAGACAAACAAACGAAACATGGAGCAGGACTGCCACCAGGAAATTTGTTTCAGAACAAAATGACGTACAGTAAATCCTGAGCAATGTCAACTAAACTCTGGGTTATCTGTATGTAAACAGGCTGTACCGAGTGGCATAATATATTTATGGAAAAACTTGGCGCATGCGTTATAATCCAAATTTAACTTTTGTGGTTATCTAATAGTCTGATCTTGATTGGTGGTTAAATGTCAACTTAAATCTCAAACTGTAGATATCATACACTTGCTGTAGCTACCACTTTTACACAATAAAAAAGGAAAAAAAGAGTGTCTTACTGCTAGTTTAATATGAAAGTAAAATCCTGGCGGTCAGCGTGCTCCCATTGCTACAGACATTTCAAAGTTAAAGCATAAAGTCTTGCTTTAGGCAAATTTTGTGGTTTAAATAATTGATAAGTTAGCACTATCTTACAATTTGGTGTCCCAAGGCACTTCTGAGTGAATGTTCTGAAGTAGTGAAGGGAAATTCACTTTATTTTTTTATTTTTTAAGACATTAAAGAGGAAGATTTTCATTTCCCCTTTTCTTTATTTTCTCCTTACCAGATCAGCCCGGCAAGTCAGAGACCTATCTGGAGGCCATCAGGAAGAACATTGAGTGGTTGAAGAAACACAACAAAGAAGAAGGCAAAGGGGGTGAGACACACTCACTTACTAGAAGATTTCTATTTTTTAACCAGTCAGTTTAAACTGCTCTACCTTCCCCAATCTATGCTGAGTTTTAAGAGCCAAACCAAGAAAACATCCTCATTTGCCAACCCTCGTCTCCTCACTAAACTATGGTGGGTCACACAGACAGTTCTGAGGCGACGCACTGAAGAACAGACATTTTGAAGCGTCTTTTGTTAGCCTCAATTTGCAATTAAAATGAGTGTGGGATACCAGGATAAATGCTTCACTCCAGTCCAGATCTCATGAATATGGATCATTCTTGATGAGTCTGTCCTAATTACTCGTGATGCAGCCTTCTTGTTCAGAGACAAAGGTCTATTCATTTATTCCCTCCTACCTGTTCCTCAACTTTTATGGTGTGTGTGCGTGTGTGTGTTCGTGTGTGTGTGTGTATAGATTGAACCTGGTTCATAATTAGTGCTTTAATCACAACAACACAAAAAAGCCATGAAAAGACCATCACGTCTTAGTCATCAATGCTCGTGTCTCTGGATTTGTGTTGGTGAGTGTGCATTTATATTTACTGCCTTACTCTAACTGTCAGTGTTCATAAAGTGTCAGCGTGTGACCAAGAAACTGAACCAGTCTGCAGGAGAAGCCTGCTGTTGAGTAAAATCAATGCCCAGTGATGCTTAATTAAGCAGCAGATAATGAAATGTTAATGAGTTTTCACTATTCAGGCCATCCGTCCACTGTTGATCATCTCAGCAGGCAATCTCGGACATAAAAAAAAAAAAATCTTGCTCAGTGAGATTTATATTTACTTTATATTTACTGCTAATATTCAGTAGCCTGATCCAATATGTGCCAATCAATTTTGCTGTTTATTCAGCCACTAGTGAGTTAATAAAAAAAAAGGAAGAAGTTTGGCCTAGTTTCTTGTGAGCATCTTAAAAAAAAAAAAAAAAAAAAAAAAAGAGGCTGACACTGAGCGTATAGTGCTGCAGAGTCCGGAGCAGAGAGGCCCAAGCAGCAGGGAAGTTTTGTTTGGTGCTCATCTCCGACCTGGCTTTATATAGGACACTTCATTAGCATTCTGGTGTGTGGAGTGGTTGTCTGGGGCAACAGGGGCCTCCCCGCCTGCCTGTCAGTGATCTGGGCAGAGGACACAGACAGACAGATAATGGTGTCAGAACACACACAGAGTCAAAATGTACCCCCACCAAAAATCACCCAATATTCTGGTAGTTGGACTGGAATTCAGAACTGCTTTCTAAATATCACCTCATCCTTGTTCTCTCTATTTTTCTCTCTTCGGAGAAAGTACAGCTGGAGGAGAACAAAAGCCCTTTCAACCAAAAAGCAGTGTCATAGTAACAGAGTGGGCGACAGGCCACTTAATATGTTTACTCTGCCAGAAGCACCCATTTGGACAATCTCAGAGGACGCTCTGTGTGCGTTCAATTGTACGAATGTGTATGTGTGAGTGTGGCGACCTACACACTACACAGATTAGCCATAGGAGCAGATGGACATAGAAGCGTCATCCTGGTCTTTCGGTTAATCCTTTACACACGTCATGTTTGTCATCTGCAAAGCAACTGTATCTTGAGGCAATGCAATAAGTTGCTGCTGTTAGAAATGTCATTAGGAACGCTGCTGTGTGACTTCTTGGCTGTCCTCTGTTCTTCTTCCCACCCTCCCCCTTTAATCAGAGTCAGAGGTAGAGCAGGGAGAAGTGGTGCAGCAACAGCTGTTAGCTTGCTCTCTGAAACTCGTTTGTTACTCTGATGGATAATACAGAGTTAGGCTGTGTTCGTCTCTAAATATAGCCACATCCAGCTGGGGCCTTATGGTGCTTTGTTAAATGACAATGCCCCATCAACAGCAAGGTGAATACAAATGGTGCTTTAAAAAAAAAAGGTAAATTTATTATTTTTAAAGGTGTATCAAGCTTTTTTAGTATTTGAGGGAACCTGATTTGTTGGAATTACTACCTGAAACTGATTACATTGAAATTCATTGAAACTTAAATTTTTTTTTTTTTACTCAATTCAATCTTTTGGCCGTCTTATTATGTATGTGGTATCTTCTTAACCCCCGACAAACATGCTAACTCTGACCTTAATCCTCCTTGATAAGGAACTACAGTACCAGATTATGGCATGTTTGGGTGTTCCGCCTTAAGAGGTTTTAATGTCTGATCTACCTTGCTAACCACCATGGCCTTGTGATCTTCCTCTTTGATTCTCCGATTATAAACCAATCCTGTGTTTTGTCTTTCTTTCTTTCCAGATTATGACCTGTCCAAGCTGAAGGACTTCATGGACCAGCAGGTTGACTCCTACATTGAGAAGGGCATCATCGCCAAGGATGAAGGAGACACCATCAAGAGGATCTACAGCAGCCTGTAACACCATCCCCCCCCCCCCCCCAACCTCTGGCCTAAAACACAGGACTGACTGAATCCGACATTAACATCTCAAACAAAACCCTGACTACGTAGTTACTTCCCATGGCATGGTAAAGTATATACTGTGTATTCAAAATTACCTGCTTAGGGGAACTTGTTTACCCTCTCAGACATTCCTAAAATGTATCAAGAGAAAGATTTAATAATACTATCAACAAAACAGTAAAATGAGTCTTTACAGCTATACCTAACTGATTAGATTTGCACGCCAAGATCACAGAGTATTCATTACTAGAATATCATTGAAAGAGAAATCAAAGTATTTTATGTAACCAACTCACACATTCAACTAAATGCTACCATTTACTCCAACCTGACTCCTGCGGGAAATGAATGTTATGAGAGTATGATGCTGTAGCGTTGTCAGCAACTACTGTTTCAAATACATTTTTTGCAACAAAATGCACATATATCAAATCATACTCATTATATGTAACCTGTCTTAGCCTATTATATTTCTTTTTCCAGTGTATGTAAGATCTTTAAGTATTCCTGCTTTTTATTTTACCAAAAATATATTGTATCATGTATCGTGTCAGTGCCCTCCATACTCACGTTATGTTCTGCTGTAATTCTTCTGAGGCCCACTAGTGGGCCATGTTTGTATCGTCAATTCTCTCTGCATGTCTCTGTGAGTTAAACATGTCCATCTATGTAGAGACTCGAGATAAGTATTTTTAAATGTAAATATTTGTGATTTTTTCCTAAAGTTCAAAAGCAATTAAAACATTGCCTTTTCTTTATATTTGTACTTACATGTGACAATGAACTGGGAGAAAAAAAACACCAATAACTGACATCCACATGGTCACAAGAACCTGTATTGTCATGTAAACACATGAGATTGTCGGGTCTGGTTAAATGACATATTTATTCTCCTCAAATTAAACAAATAGAATTTAAAAGCACATAACACAACTGTTACAGACAGTTCTCCACACATAAATAATGCATTCACACTTCAAAAATAGAGCAGTCCCTTCTTTTCCCCCGAAGAAAAGGCATCTATGAGGCAAATGGAACTTGTTCAAAGGTTTGAGTCCATCCACCACTTCTGTTTGGGGTGTGCTGAAACAAGGTAAACACTGATGAGGAAGGCCCGAATATACTTCCCAATGATACTATTCTAGGTGGCGATTAAGCACATCAGAAGCAGTTAGCAAGTCTAACAAGCTTATCCTTCTGGAACTGCTTAGCACTGTGTGTGTGTGTGTGTGTGTGTGTGTGTGTGTGTGTGTGTGTGTGTGTGTGTGTGTGTGTGTGTGTGTGTGTGTGTGTGTGTGTGTGTGTGTGTGTGTGTGTGTGTGGCAGGCGGGTTCTGTACAGCAGCTTCAGAAGCACAGGATGAGTAGAGCATGTGTGCTCAGATGCTCTGTACAGCATATCAGATGCGCCTCCGCGCTGTCAAGCCTCCAAGTAGAACAAAACGAAAACAATCAAACATCTTAATAATTGCATATCAATAAATAACAAGGCAAACATTTCATAAAATAAAAAGGCAAACGCACTTTTCTTCAACATGGTTTGGTAAAAGCAAAAAGGTAAAGAGACAAAAAAAGCAATGGGGTTGTGGTTGTGTGTGTGCGTGTGCACGTGCGTGTGCAGTAAACGAACTGGTCCTTTATATCTCCTGATATGATGTTGTTGGGGTTGTGTAGTCCTCCTCATTGTTCCTGCGAATGAGAACAAGATAGATGACCTTTAATGATTAGGAGGTTTTCCACAGTGGAAAAACACCTTTTAATATAATTGCACACACACACTTTCCTTAACTCCTTTCCTCTCTTTCTCCCTCTGCTTAACTGGTCACCACAGTGTCTAGGTGAGCGCACGGTGTGTGAATAATAGATGAGGTGAACCAAACAGCCGCATTGTCCTCCCGTCAAAGCTGAAGGGTCATTTGGCCTCTCAGTACATGGACACCAATATCTTGAGCCCAATCGTGAAGTTTAACCTTTGCTGTTAACTGGCCACTCTCTTAGAAAAGCTAATTCAGAAATGAAAGCTGTCCCAAATTCCTTCATTTAAAAGAAATAGTTTTTTTTCTTTAGAGCTACTGTATAGTGTATATGTATAAACTATTCACAAGGTTGAGAAAAACAGCTCAGCTGCAAGGGATCACAGTTAATTAGGGAAAGAAATACAAAATCTAAATCAATAGAAGATGAAGAGAACGTTTTTAAGGCCCAGACACACAGACCAGACGGCCGACCCTCGGTAGAAAAGCCAGTTGGACTGATCGGTCTCCTCGAGTTGGTCAAAAAAGTGCCTCGGAACACACCAAAGCGACGAGACGTAATACGGCAGCTGACTGGACGAACGCGTCACGTGGGTCTGGTTTCTCCGGAAATTCAAAGACAGACTGTCATGGCGGCTTGTTCAGAATACGAGCTCATATTGTACTAAAATAGTTCACCGAAACGTGTTTCTGAAAACATTTTAAGCGAGAACTTCATTTCAGATCGACAAAGGTCAGTTTAAAAGATATTCCTCAGATTTTGAGAGACTCTAGTCACGCTCATTCCGCTCCCCGTTTCCGGGTTAGCACTCCACCAATCAGATGGGCCCCTCGGACGGACGACGGCACGGAACACACCGAACAGACTCGAGTCACTGACCTCGCCAGACTGTCCGACAGACGATTATCGGCTCGGTGTGTAGTCACCGTTAGACCATGACTTTGCAGGAGAAACTCAAAAGAAGAGATGGAGCAGTAAAAGTAGGAGGCTAAAAGAATCTGGCTATAGAGCGATGGAGGTTTTCTTTGACTAAAAAAACATCCCGATGGCTGACAGGATTAAGTGCCCATTGTGGTTTGGTCTTCAAGAGACCATTCATGAAAACGGGTTACAATCGATTCATTTCTTGCAGGGATCTGGTGGACAGAAAACCTGTCTAATCCCAGGTTATTCTCTTATTTATAAGAAAATGATGCACTTGACCTTGTCTTTTAGTTAGTCTGTCTCTCAAAAGGATCGCTCTCAATCTACTTATCTATATCGAGCAACCAGTTCAATTTTGGTGGCAGTTTGGATCTGGGAATCCTGGCGTTCTCGAATGACCCGCTTGATGAGATGAAGCTGGCTAACGCAAAGTCGTTTTAATTACTTTTGAAAATAGAATGTTGCTGCACGGATCTGTCTAATACATTGGGGCTTTTTGGGTGATATATGTTACATTATATATTACATGTACATAACTTTTTTTTCAAAAAAATGTTCAAACATATTCTAAACTTGTTCTGACTCATGTGTTTTCTAACTTGCATATTAACAGTTACTAGGTGTAAGGAGTATTTGTTTCTTTTTTTTTACCCTATTTTCGACACCTTCCTTTCTTTTTTTTTCCCGTTTATCATTCTGCAACTCCTGTTGTTTTTTTAAAAGTGATATACGTAGAAGAAATAAAGTTATACAAATGTTTACCATAAATATAAGTGACAAGAAGGATGTCTTTAGACTTTAAAGCAAGTTGCAAGACTGCACGGTATTGACTGAGTTTATGGAGTATTGTGGCCACATTTTCAGGGTAAAAAGATCTTCATAAATGTAAATGGGGAATGGGGTGGCAGTAGCTCAGTCAGTGGGGAGTTGGGTTGGGAACCGGAGGGTTGCTGGTTCAAGTCCCCATACGGACCAAGGTATGGGCGCTGCCAAGGTGCTCTTGAGCAAGGCACTGAACCCCCAACAGCTCGGGGCGCCTTTCCATGGGCAGCTCCCTCACATCTCTCCATTAGTACGCATAGGTTTTGAGCATGTGCGTGTAATTCAGGCCTTTGTGTAAAAGTATAAATTAAATTATAAATAGTGATATAGCTAGTTATAGTTACTGATCAAACTATACTGTATGAAGATATAATGTCTTCTAAAGGAACTGTATCAACCAGACAACTATTCCTTTCAGTTTAAGAGGTTTGTGGTTTATTCCATCCAAGGGTCCTCCCTTGCCAAACAGACGTGTGGAGACACCAGAGTGTGTCTCTGTTTGTCCAAACACACAACAGCTCCACAGCTGACCTTTGATGTTGCTGGAGTCAGAGACAGGGCTTTACCACAAAGCTTGGCTTTGCCTCAGCTGGCAGGTAAACATTTAAAGAGAAATTAAATACTGTATGTGTACATTTACTCAAGGCTCGTGCCTTTGTAAGCACAAAACCCATGTCTAGAGTTACTGGCACACGATAAAATACGTTAGGAAATGTGTCACATAATTATGAAATACTTGCTACAATATTATCTTGCACTGACACATACAGTAGTATGTACAGTATTTAGTTGTAGTTCACATGATAGTCCTAGTTAAAAGTTGAATTTAGTAATGAGATTTTTACGTGGAAATAAGACTAAAATATATTGCCATGATGATTTCTTCTGGCTCTTTTACATCATCATAATCATAATGGACACCAAATTAAAAAAATTCAATTGACAGGATGTAGGAAAACATCGATCGCCCTAAATGTTATTATTCTATGGTTGAATTGGGTGTGATATGGTATGAACTGTTTAGTAGACAGATGAACGTGTTTGGACCCTCCTTAGTCTTTCGGGAGAAATTAGAGATCTATTAAGAGTTCTGTAACATGGTTTCAGACTAGCAGTGATAATAGAAATCAGAGATAAGCGACAGTTAATGCCAGTGCAACTGCCAAATCGGTCAGATAATGTTACCCTTAAGCCAACAGGAAGGACATTAACATAACGGCTGCTAGAGGAGCGCCTGCATCCACTGTAGTATCAACAAAGCACTTTTAGAGAACCTAAAGTGGAAACACTATTTGTCTGTAGAAGACACTAACTGCAGCAGGGTGACTCAGTCCAGACTAAAGTGATAGTATCAACAACAACGGTCTATGAATGGGGGTATGCCAGGCATCCACTACTACCCTCACTACTGAACCGACGTGTGAGCGCTCTCTGTCTCAACATGCAGTGTCATGAAGACACGCTCAGGCCTGATTCAGCAAGCCAAATCTTCTGCTAAATGCTTGATTGTTGCATAAAGTGGCATCTGACTAGTACAACAGGTCGGCAAAATCCTGATTCCTATCTTCGATCCTCATTCTCTGAGAACATTGGCACTTCCCAGTCTCTGTTCCTGCTGACTAGGACTTCTTACAATCACCTACAGAGCTCAGGGATGAGAATCTGGGCCCGATTTCCCAAAAGCATTTCAAGGCTAAGATGATCTTTAGACCCAGTGTAAGTCCATGAGTTGCTTTTTTGGGAAAAGGGGCTGTGAAACGACAGTCGGCCCTCACACCCACAATAAACATCCTTTGATTGGGACGCCTGACTGGACCATTAGGGAAGAACGGGTCCAGGTGACATTTTGACGTATTCATATTTTAATTTGGTCAAATTCTGAAAGTTAATTAGTGGCAATGAGCGTTCACAGCCTGGTCTGAATCTGATAGAGTGTACTCGTCAACAGGCAGAAAAGAAGCAGGTTTGGTCATGTGGGGGGGATTTACCACCTCACCTTACTTCCTCTTCTTTCAGCCTGCGTGCTGCCTGTTTTGATTGTTTAATTTGCAAGTCCAGTCTGTGTAAGAAGTCTTTGGCTGACAGCTCCTCTGGGGGCGGGGATGGGGCTGGCGAGGGTCCCTCAATATCCTGCAACACAACACAAGGTGTATCTGCCTCCTGGCATGCTGCTTCACTGTCCCCATCAGGAGACTCCAGAGACAGTCCGTTAAATATGTAGCGCTTCTCCGACACCACAGGGATGTTGAGGCTGTTCTTCAGAAAAATGCAGTCATTGCTGAACAGCTTGTTGGCTCTCTTGATTTGCTCCATCTGGCATATCAGGGTGACAGGAAAAATGACAGTGTTAAAATAGTATAATTTCTATGACTAAGCAACCAATTTCCTTGTTTTGATGAGAACCAAATCATCTGATAACACCAAATACAAACATGTTGTGTCACTGATATAAATATATGGGTTAATTTGTCCACATGACAGTCAGTCTTCGTATATTTTTGATTTCTTGCAAATGAACAAAAAGTACTAGATTATATGTGCATTTTTTAAATCAAGAGCCGCCGTTTGAGCATGCTAAATTCAATGAATGGGAAAACCTATGCAATTCAGTCTTTAAATTGAGTTGTTTAACTTCTTCAAAACATTAAAATAATGTTTTACATTTTAAAAATGTGTAAAGAAACGCACATTTCACTAGATGATGTTTTGACAGTACTTAGTGGCTGTGTTCAAAGTGGAATCCCCATCAAATCATCAGTGAATGAAATATGACAGGCCAATATGCAATAGGCTATTTCTTTAAAAAGTAGAATAAAGAACATTTTCTAAAATAAAATGATGCAGCACCTGTTTTAATAAATATTGGTGCCAAAAAATGTGCATGTTATTGAATTTCTGACAAACAGTTAACACACAGTGAACCTTTGGCTTTTGGGTCCCATTCTCCACACCCTTAATGTTGAAATATAAGAATCCTATTGCATTTATAGTGGACTGACTTGTTGTGGTATAGAGAGTAAAATCAAAAAGTAAACTCTATTCCCACAAAGTGAAGTGACATACAGAAATAACATCTTCCTTCACTGGGCCTATAAGATGCAGCAGCAACACTTCTAAAGAGCTCCACCAATATAGGCATACTACTGAATGTTCAAATGCTTTTATGTGATGTTTCTGGGTCAAGTGTATTTTGCTCCATGAACTGACTTAAAAGGGAAATCAAACCATGGTACCCTGCCCGATCACTGAATTCAGAAGTAAATGTGATGTCCACATGATAGAGAAAATAGGCATGATGATTGTGTCTGCCTCTTCTAATTAAGTCAGTAAGGACTGCTATAATGCATTAACACAGATGCTATATTTCATCAGATCTATGTTCTTGTCAAGGTTAACATCAAACTAACATTGCAGTGGTTGTGTGGCAACCTTACCGTAACACCATATTTGAGAGCAATCCCTTGCAGGGTATCACTGTCTGTAACTCGATGCTCTATGTATTTCTCCCCCAGAGAAGCCGTGACGCTAGCTGTGCTTCCGTACGAGCGGATCTTGGTCCGGGCCAGGCTCTGGGACAGTTCGCTCTCTGACTCGGAACCAGACCTGGACCGAGGGAAGATGGGTTGGCCAAATCGTCCTCCTCCATCCCGCATCGACAGGACGGGCGAAAACTCCGCCATGTTCTCTTGAATAAATAAAGAGCCCGTCTGTTACCTCGGTTTGTTTTAACGCTCTAGTTGACTCGCTGCAGTAAAGTAAACCGCTGGTTCAGGCGGCAGGGAGATTCCCGTCCCCGGTCATATTCAGCATGTTAACCCTGGGGACAGGAGACATGTTTCGGGGACTAGTACCTCACGGGTAGCTTTTGTCATAGCTAGATAGATCCGTTTACGTAAAAACGTCCAGGAGGAAGTAGAACAATAATACAGTTTCCGGTTACACTTTCAAAATAATACATACGAACCTTTGTTGAAATGTTTTGGTGTATTTACATGGCTGTGAAGTGCAAGTATTTGGAGTAAAATTCAGTAAATTAAAATTTAAGTTTTGCTTTAACTGAAAAAAATAAAATAGACCTAACGTTAATGCTAGTTAATCGTCGAGTTTTTGATAAAATAAAAAAGACCAGTTGCTAACTTCCGGCAACTTCCTAGTAACGTTAGCTAGTGAACTTTCATCAACAAAATAGTAGATTTGTAGTAGTCACTTACTAACATTAGCTCAACAAAAAGAAAAAGGAGACGTAAAAATGGATGACAATTAATTGATAATACAGAAGATATGTTACATATCCGGGAATATCGTTTGCATGCTCCAGACCCAAGTTACATTAGCCACGATAGCTAATGTTTAGCTCCCTTCAGCCACCTGCACCAACCAACCCAATGCCCGGAAGTTGGCAACTAACGTGAGATACACCGTTTAAGAATCGACACATTTATTGGCATAGTAATATTCTAAAAACTGAAATTACACAAACTATAATCTATTAATCTGCCATTCCCGAGAAACCAGACATTCATCACACTGTAAAGTTATGTCAAAATGCAGTTCATGTGCAGAGCAGGGACACAAAAGAGTTGCTGTTGTAGTCACCTTTAAATGTAGCTTGACACCTATTTAATTACCACATTTAGCCATTTAATTAATTGCAAATTAAATCTAAATCACAATATACACTGAAATGTGGACAACATCTGCATTATTACCTAATATTGATGCTGCATCTTATAGATGGGCCCTTAGTTTAAATCTAATATTAAGAGTTGTATTGTTTCAGTTTATATTGTGCTTGTATTTTGTATTTTACTAAATAAAGTTGTGAGTGATAAAGTTAACACAAATCAATTATTGCTCACTAAGACAAAGCTGGCCTAGGAGTTTGGACTCAGAGTTAAGCTATATCCCTTTTTTAGGCCTTGATGTTAACTGCATTGACCTTGTAAAACAGCAATAAAATAGTCCCTCATTAGATGACTTCAATAAAAGGTCCTTAGATCCAAGACTCAGCTGGTTATTATTTTACCTCACTTTTCCTTGTGTACCACATAATTAAGTAAGACTGGAGAGATCCTTTCACATTGTGTGGAAACATTTAACAAGTCTCTGTGACCACTAACCACTGCATGTGACATCTGGAGTCAATGCTGTTAAGTGCATGGTCACTTTAGATGGCCTCTGTAAGAGGAACCTGGTTAACAGTCCCATGACCAGCCCTGCATAAAAAGAATGTGTTTATGACTATTACCACATGTAGAAGCTATACAAAAATATAAGGGATTTCCCCAAGATGGGGTATCAGTGTCATAAAGTTAAATGAGGACCTTACTGTGTATACACTAAACAGAATTTATGTATTCCTTGCAATCATATAACATCAGTTGCACAAACAAAACATTCACCTTTATTTTGAGAATGAACAGCAACATTAAATTGTGGTGATGTAGTTACATTAAAAGCTACATCATTTACTACAATTATGTAGTAAATATATTTTAATATTCCAATCTACAGTGTACTGAATGTGGGTTTTGATTTCATTTCTTGGAAAAATGTTTCTTTCGGTTTAAATGTGTAATCATAATCGGTCATTTACGGTCCATATATCCTCCTTCAAAATCATGTTTTGACCCATATGAAGCTTAAAGTACATACGGGCATGTTCAAGAGTACAAAGTTGCATTATGTTCCTCCATTCTGGCTTCTACAATTGGCTGTACTGTTTTATAATATAATTTGGATTGTATTTGTTTGGTTACACTAAGACAAAGCTTAGTAACCATATTGTGCATGTCAGGTTTTCAGTACATTGTTTGTACAAGTGTATGACACTAACAATAGCAAACATACATTAGTTTTTCATGCAATAAAATCTCCATTATTATCTAATCTTTTATCTCTAAATGGAGTGATAAAAGCCTGAGTATGTTTTATCATTATGAGAGCTCAACCTGCACCCTGCAACAGGTCAGTTAATCACCATAAATGAACAACAAGATTATTCCCAGTTAAATAACCAAGTTACATGATAGCCAATATGTGAACTTGGACTGTTACTCCTCTCATTATTCATTAATAGAGAGTGGCTGGGGAAAATTTGCATTGCCCCCTGTCCCTGTCGTCTGTGCAGTCGGTATGGTTCATGAGTATTCAAAACCCAGAATGGTGTTGAATTCCCTGAGGTTGTTTTCTCTTTTGAATCACAGTGTTAGGAAGTTCAAGCCATGTAATTACTCATTCATATAAACGGTGCTGGCAGTGAAAGGCAATGATGGTACAAATATTAACATAATAAGTAATTTTAATGTTATGTTGGTGAAAGGGAGTAATATGCAATTTAATATGGAAAACAAAGACTGCAGGTGCTACTTTGGGATGCACAGGATGTACCCCCACGGAATCTAACCGCTGAGGAACAAATACTGGGAAGCAACAAGTGGATTCATGATGTCTGAATGATTAATTTATTCAAATAGTCCCTCTTGGTTATAGATGATATTACTGTCTGGCATTTTCTAATGGAAATCAGGTCATTAAACTTATGTAACAGTACAAAGAGAGACCTAGAGGAGGGAGCTCAGTGCATTAATTATATATAATTATACATCTGTAAGATGTCACTTTTTAGATTGAACTGCAAATCAGTTCATTGTTCATGTTGTATATGCTGGAGTAGAAGCACAAATCACTGGGGTTTTGTGAGGGTAAAAAAGCATTGAAATATCTCAAATAATATTTTTTTTCTCCCAGAAAAGTTCATTGTGTTCACAGTGAACTCCTGGAATCTATACTCAGGGGTCTAAACAACAACAACAACAACAACAACAACAACAACAACAACAGGAGATTGCATTGGCAGACTGACCTACAGTAGGACACAGATTATGTCACTCTTATAGGCAAAAACAAAGGAAACAAAGGCAAAATGATAACAAGGAAGCTAGACATATTGAAATATAAAAATTGCATTGTATAAAAAGAAGAAGGAGAAGCAACAACGCTGTGAGTTATATGTCACAACATTACCATGACAACAATCTCTCAAGCCGCCTCCTGATCCATCTCAGTCACAGGTCTCGGTAGAGGAGACAGTGGAAGCAGTGCACTCACGCCATCAGTTCTTAAGAGGGAAGTAAGCCACATCTGGTTAAGCCTGTAGGTCATTTCAGGTTTTATGCTGTTGTGAGGACTGAAGTTCATGTCAGTCCTCACAACCGCATAAATTGTTGGAGGAGAATAACCTAGGTTGAGCGAGTGAATCAGATGGGAGCATTTCTTGTCCTAATTAAAGACAGTATAGTTTAAAAGTTCACAATTGTTAAATGTTGTTAAGTGATGCACTGCTGCCTGTGGACTACAATCAAATGAAATATATGCATCTACATGAGGTTAATGTTAGGATAATGAGGTTGGATAGAGGTTATCCATCAGCACATGGTCGAAATGAGACACCTACAGGATCTCTTTCAATACTGTCAACAATAATGTATCAGTCAGTTATTTTCTGACCCCTACTGGACATGTTTTTGTATTGCACCTGTGTCAAGTCCCATATATTTCCAACCGCCAGATGGAGCCATTTCATCACCAGTCAATCCTGCAACTTTTTGAAACACATAAATGAAGTGAAACATTCCTGTCTTTGATAATGTAAAGGTAGGCTACACTGTGTAGGAATTTCTCCCATCTAGCAGTGAAATTGTATTTTGCATTCAAACAAATAGTGCTCTCTAGCACCTCGCTTTTTCAAATGCGTGTTGCAACTACGGTAGCCATTATGTACCAAGAAGCTGTGACAACATGTCTTCACTTTTTTGGCGACGAGGATTCCTTCTCCTGTGGATCCGCATAAGTATGATCCTCCACTATGAACTAAAGTGCAGTGCACGCTTTCAAATTTGCCGGGGCAGTGACAAGTGGCTCTCACTGATCTCCTCCGTTTCAGCTGGTTTCAGTCACGTGACGCTGGCTCTGAACGAAAACGCGTTGCGTATTAGCTAGACAGGTAGGCTAGTGCTTTATGTCCCTCTCAGCCATTATAGTTTTTCAAAATGGCGGAACGACATGGAAGCCTCCTTGGACTTGCCCGTCCAATGTAAATACAGATAAGAAAATCTTCGCTTACGAGGATAAGTCAGATCATTGTCAGAAGTAATTTTACACCAATGAGGACATATTTATGAATGAAGACAATGATTTTAGCTGATTAAATACTTAAAACACTACACAGTGTACCTTTAATGCTTTAGAAATGAGTCCATATATTTCTACATGATCTGCATTTAAGAGTTCCCACACACACTTTAGAAGAATAGGAGCTTCTTTGTTGAAGGAACTGTTTGGTTTGGTTTGATTTGAATACATGCAAACTGTTTTGGAGGATAGTTTACATAAAATTATTCAACAACCAGAGCCATTATGAAACCTCATAAAACCATATAACCACAGTTTGAGTAATCATAGTATAGTACTTTTCAATCTGGGTACCAAGCAACAAAATGCTACAATGATCCACCCATAGAAAGTCATGGTTTAGTCATAGTTCCTTAACCCTTATCTTTGGGTCAAATTGACCCGTTTTCAATTTTTGTTTTATATCATAAAATATGGGACGTAGAAATAAGCGCTGTAAATGTGTAGAGGAAACATTTTACAATTTCAAACGTTGGAAAAAGCAAATACAAACTGTGGAAAAAAAGGTGTCAAAAACTTTGGAAAAAAAAGTTTCAAGGTTGACGCGAAGACAACACAAGGGTTAAATTGTGAACTTTTTATTACAATGAACCCAACAGAGAAGATTTCACTGCTGATAATTATTTTTCCATTCCAAACAGGGATTGCACCGGAAGGTTCTCTTGGCAGAATGTGTTTGACATTACGAGGCTGGGATAAGTTACTATTTTGAACACAAAAGGAGGGAAGTGTAATACTACAGTGTTGCTTTGGCTACCTTGTAATAGAGATGGCTGTTACTCTTGTTAAAGCTGACATTTAGGGCAGGAAGCCCTTTTTATTCATCATGGCTCATTATACATCTTCACATCCACCATCACTTCTTATATAAACAGTGATCTGTCTGCTTTTCCTAATACTTAAACCAACTACACACATAGCCAAACAGCTGCATGGCTTCAGGATTAGAAGGATTACTTCTTCTCAAGGTGTTTTCAGTTAGGGCGATTACATATCCCAGTCAGGTATGAGACAGTGTTTGGTGGACACCCTCATTACTCTCTTGGTCCTGATAACATGTCAGGAATCTGATAGGAGCACTCAGGTCAGCTGAATTATTGCTGCTGATTTTTATTTCTTTCGTACCTAAAATAAGGGTTATTTACTCTGAAATAAACATGTCACCAGCTATATTGACTCACACCCAGGGGCGCAACTACCCAGTGTCAGAGGGGTATGCAACAACAATTTTGGCGCCCCCCCACAAAAAACATAAATAAATAAATAAGTGTGCCCCCCATTCTGATATGTTTACTACGTCCCCGCTGTCAGACATAGGCTAATTGTTACATTTTCCATCTCTGTCTGCACTATTTTTTCCCCAAAAAGGACACAGTGAATAGGTTGGTCAACAGAACTTCAGACCATAGTGGACCTTTAGTTTTGTGTGGTCTAACTAATAGAACTCCTACCTGATGTCATCACTGGTCTCATCTCTACTTGATGCCATCGCCGACCTCATGTCTGTCTCATTCACTCCTTGCCTGTGCTCTTCTCCACTAAGACATATTGTCAAACAAACATTATGCATTAGTTTTTCCATAATATTAAGAAATTAAACTGTTGGTATCAAGTGGCTCCCCCTACACTTCCACCTAATGTTAGACCTAACCTTGACATGCTATCTCCTTTTCCCTCTTTCTTTTTTGTATTTTTAGCCACCGACAGCTTTTTTGCTTTATCCATCTTTTTCCACAGACGACAACTCACTACTGTACCTGTTCGCTCAGCATTCACGGCGCCCCCACTCGCCATATTACGAATCCTACTATGGCCACGCCAAGACCGGACCCGCCCTTCAATAGCCCGGGTCTTGGCGTGGCCATAGTAGGGAGCGCCCATTGACATATAAACGGGAGCGTTTATGATGGAATATTATGAGACAGGGCGCCTACTCAAGCCTGTTAGTCCTCTACAATGTTATAAAATAACATTGAGGAAATGCAGAAATGATTTAGAAACGCACAAAAGCAGCTACATATAGAAAACACCAAAACAAATATTTCTAACTTTTTTTTTTTTTTTTTCGCCCCCACGGTGCTGCGCCCCTATGCGCCGCATATAGCGCATACCCACTTTTTGCGCCACTGCTCACACCTCTTTGCTTGGCTGTTTGTAAGTACAGTACAATACGAGTGTCCTTCCCATTCTCTCCTCTCTCTGTAATCTATGAGTCTTTGTTTACCAAGCGCATGATGAGGTCATGATAGAGAGGGACTGACTCACTCATTCTGATGGAAAATCAACTGCAGGACTGCAGGTAAACATACCTGTTTAAGAACAAAGCCTCTGTGTGAAAACTAGCAGAGGGAGAGAATAGGAAGGACAGCATCTGGGGGCAAAAATAAATATAACATACATAAATATGTCAGAAAAAACACTTTTGGAGAGTATTAAAAGAAGTTCATATCAAGCAAATGCACATAAACATCTACTGTCTTTTTGCATCACTCCAGTTCATGTGGGGGCAACTCTGGTGTTGGAGTCGGTCCAGTCCAGTGATGTTTAAGCCCTGTTAGCATCACTGCCTGGGCTACACCTAATCCAAACTCCTGACCAGCAGCTGCATTAATATCACATCTAATCAGATGGCCGTGCTAAAGAGAATATCACATTCAGTTACTGATACTTAGTAGGTTTTTTCATTATAAGCTGGTGCTTTGCTGTTTGATTTTAAGCACAACTAGTCTCATTTCTGCAATAAGCTGGGCTGTACAGTCAGCATGCAAGCTTGGTTTTGGATGATGCATGAATATCTCCTTTAAGGCTTCATTATTGCCTGAGCCTCTCCCTAGCATCCTATTTATGACCGTGCTCTCTGGACATCAACCTGCAATGAAGACATGGGCTAGAAGCTGTAAGTTATTTTTTCCACATGCAGAGGAGCAGTGCTTATTAATGGTCATGGCCTGAGGGAAAAGTTGTACTGTACTTACATAAGCACACAACTGTATATTTCACTGGATTTTTTTCCTTTGAAATGATGCCTTGTGGTGGGATTAACAGCACGGCATAAACCTCCTGTTCTCGTCCTCTCTATTCTCACAGAGTGGAAATACTTGAGTCATTCACTTCCCCCCACCAGCCACAGTTCACAGAGTTTTCTCTGACAGCAGCTCACCGCAGCACACTGGCACAGGAAACCCAGAGAGGCATGGAGTCATATACATTACATCATCTCTCAGGCATGTGCAAACAACCTGAAAAACTGGATCTGATTAAAGGATGCATACGTACACCACCTAGAGTACCTCCCAAACCAAAAGGCCTGCATATCAGTCAATATGCTGTTGGAACTTGAGATTTAGCCACAACCAGCTTTAAATATGCACTTCAGTACACAGTATATAGGCAGTTTATTACTCATGCTAGCGTCTGACTTTGGTCCAGATGGAAATATCTCAGTGTTTGGTACAGACATTCATGGTCCCCAGAGAATAAAGCCTGCTGACTTTTCCTTTAGTGCCACCATGAGGTCAAAAATGTCATTTGTCAAATACTTTGGTTAAATTATTGCTAAACTAAGGACATTTCCATTAGCCTCAGCTTTGTTTAGTGCTAATATAAATAAAATGTTAGCATGTTAACATCCATATCAACACCATCTCCACCTATCTTTTTCTATCTATGAATATGCACACAATAGCTACAATATAGCTGATGTCATTATTGACCTTATCAGTGAATGGAGTTTGCTCCTTTGTCAACAGCATCTCTATGACAACTGAGGAACTCCAGCTGATGATGAAACCACTAGATGAAGCTGAAGGCTATGGACATTTTCCAAAAGTGGACCTTGTGCTGAGAATTTATTTTGTCAAATCAATTTGTACATTTTATAAAAAAAAATAACTTTTTGTCATATTTGCTGAAACTGCCACTATATTCTGACAGTAGCAGATGAGACAGATTACCTGTGAAAATATTTAAATTAATAAATTAGGAGCACTTCCACCTGGTTTCCACTGCGCCCGAAGATAAACAACCAATCAGAGCAGAGCAGTCTCTGACGCAGTGTCAATGTTTTCAGATCGTATGTAAAGTGTACAGTTTGGTTGTAAAATGAGAAAATTTGTGACCAAGTCGAGCCAAAACCAACCCAGCTGTTTTCCTTATGGCATTCCGAGCACCACAGATTACCTGATTCATGTTGTACGATCAGGTTATTATTTTTTTTAATTACCAACTGTAGCTTTAAAACATTTAAAAAAATTGGCACAGAGTATGTAAAAACATTTATTGTTGAGGATGTCTTATATTCAGCAGTGCGTTTTACCAGTCTTGTGGTTTTATAATAGTACATATTCCTTATATTGAGTCTAAACCTGGGTTATAAGGTACAAAAAAACTGAAGATTTAGGTGGTATACACATACAAGTGTGTGTGTGTGCACTTTGAATTTGAGATGGCATTTCACAATTAATGTATATTATGAATCACAGAATATTCTTAACAAGCCCAGGCCAAAAATCAGTTTTCCACTTAAGCTGACTGTCCACCAGCAAAGCACAGTAATGTAAAAACAAAAGGTCCAAGAAAAAAGAAAAATAGCAGTAGCAGATATGACCACAGAAGAAGCACACAGATATAAAACCCAGGAGTACTGAATTCAGCCATACAACTCTTGTCCAGGGAACGTGAGGCTGTGAGGATGAAAGAACATTTTTGGTCGATAGAAACGTGATGTACATGAGTGATGTTCATGCCAGCATACTGTTCCTATTACACATAAACAGTATATACAATGTTTCAAGTAATCCTGAATTAGTCCCGTTATACCCATCTCAAGCAGGTTAGTGTACCTCAGGAAGTTCAGTTTGAGGCACGCGTAGCATGTTGTTTTCAGTTACATAATGAATGAATGACATGTTAGTGCTGGGAGCCAAGTCAAAGTGTGAAAGAGGGAGTAGAACATTCTAATTCAAGATCCGTACAAAACTTTCTATCTGGGAGATAAAGTTCACAGAAAACATGTCACAACCGTCATAGTCCCAACCTGAGAAGTAAAACAAAGTGTTTGCCAACTCCTCCTCGCATCTTAGTGAACTACTTGCTAAACATTTAAGCTACAAATGGCCCACAAAATAAAAAACGTAATGGCATGATGAGATCTAAAGAAATGTATAGATCATTTTTGTTAACCCACAGACTCAGACTTTCCCGGATGTTTACTGCAAGGAAGTGACTGTAGCTGACAAAGCCAAAACCTGAACCAGTAACCCTCACGTTACATATTGAAACTTTAAGCACTGCATGTGTTAGTCTTTGGCATGGTTAAGCATCAGAGAAACCCAGTGTGTTGAGCAGACATTTTACGGCATCATTTGTAAGAGCAGGTCAAAGCCTGTTTGAGTTAATATCCTGTTCCTTTTACAGTACAATCCCCCTTTTACTTGATCCAAAATATCCAAAGCTAGTTATATTTGATTGTTAAGGGATACGAATGATTACAATAACCAACATCAGAATCGAACCGTATATAAAAAACAAGCTCTTGAGTTAGAATAAAACAATAATGTAAAAACGTTATGCATTGATACATACAGAATTTAATTCATATAAGGGGGCGAGCCAGCATCTGTTCTGAGGACAGCACAAACTTAACCGTTACATAACCAGCCAGACAATCAAGCTGGCTTTACAAGGCAACTCCAATAAACACCTGCAAACCACCATGCAGATGGAATGTACAACAGTGATCTAACCACATGCTGACTAATGTTACCTTAGGATAACTTGTGGTATCTACAGTCAGACAAGGTTTGCAGTAGTCATGGCTACGCTAGATTATAACTATTCTGCCAGTAAGCTGTGGCTCTAACAGACTGGTCTGACTTTGTTTCACGTCACTTTCTGATGCTTAAGCCTAAGATCGACTTTAGAGCTATATACCTATTGTTCTAATGACTATTTTGCTGATTCAATACAGGTATTCCACTGGGAGCTTAGGCTTCAAACTATCATGGTTGGATACAGGGCTCTTTCAATGTTAGTTATTGTTTTTCAAAAGATGTTATTGTTACTTGGTAATGTTCATGTTTATTCCACATGATTATAGCATAGTATAAAAAGGGAAAAAAGCAAGTAAAAAGTCTGGACAGATCACATAAAGGCTAAAAAAAAAAAAAAAAAAAAAGCAGCTGAAATGAAATGACTAAAAACAAATCAGATTTACACCTTCAATAACATAATAATAAACATAAGTATGAACATGTAAATGGGAGAGGGCAATTCCAGTTATTTCCCTTCTTCTCAGATGTATGTTCTGGTTGAGCGCGCCTTGCCCCGCAGTTTGGCACAAGACTAAAGTTTCCACACAGTGAGATGAGACCAGGGCATTGGCTGAAATTATTCCACATGGTGAGATGAAACAACAGGATTGGCTGGGAGACGGGTTGGGCTTCGTCCCTATTGGTCCCCTTCCACTCGCTTCTTGCGGACTAGAGAGTAAAATGAAAAAGAGCAAAAAGCGTGAATTATTCCACAAAATCAATCACATGAAATAATATTTAGTTCTGACATATAATAATAATTTCACAATAAGAATGAACTGTAAACATGCTACGCAACCTTGAACCTACACAGGCATGTTAGTCTATCTATCTATCTATCTATCTATCTATCTATCTATCTATCTATCCGTATCTGTATCCATCTATGTATCTGTATCTATCTATGTATCTGTATCTATCTATGTATCTGTATCTATTTATGTATCTGTATCTATCTATGTATCTGTATCTATCTATGTATCTGTATCTATCTATCTATCTATCTGTATCTATCTATGTATCTGTATATATCCGTATCTATCCGTATCTATGTATTGAGCCGTATCTATGTATCGAGCAATCTCTCTCTCTCTCTCTCTATCATGAACTAAGCGGTCAAAGTTTAGACCCATTTCAACAACATGTGTCAGTGTGTGCAGAAAACAGGAAGTGAGATGTCATCACTCTCAAAGCTGTGCGATCACACCGTGTCAAATCTCCATACTGTTAATTCATTCAAACACTGTGATCACACTTCGGAGTCACACCCCATGCATCAGACCTGTGCTACCGCGACTCTGACAGGATGAGGAGCTAAAAGAGAGCAGAGGTCGTCACTGAGGACTGACGTCTTATGGAGAAAAAAAAAAAACACATTGTAGATACAGATGCAGATGAAACTGCAGAGATGCTGGAATTGTAATGACTCATTCTCCCACAGAGAGAGATACCAGGTGGAGGATAACGTAATGGGCAAAAATGCAACCCACTTTAGCAAGTTTAAACAACTCTCAACAATTCTTGTGCGCGTGTGTCATACCCAGATCATTGTTCTTGGTGATAGCAGCAGCAGCTCTGGAGCGAGGTCCTTGCTGGGTGAAGTGGTAGCCAAACTTCACTATGTTGTTGTTCTCTTCCAACATCTTAGCTATCTCCATCTCTACAGTAGTACCCAGCTGCTGCCTCTGAAACACACACACAAATATAGAGCGGTCAAGACCTGAACATTCACTTTGGTTTAAAGACTGTGAGACCTAAGGCGCTGACACACCGAGCCGATAATCGGCCGTTGGGACGGTCTGGCGAGGTCAGTGACTCGAGTCGGTTCGGTGTGTTCCGTGCTGTCGTCCGTCCGAGGGGCCGTCGGCCTTCATTTTGGCTGATTTGACATGTATAATCGGCGGGGTGGGCACTGCCGGCAGTTGGACTCAAATGACCCATCTGATGGAAACGGGGAGCGGAATGAGCGTGACTAGAGTCTCTCAAAATCAGACGAAAGTCTTCTAAACTGACCTTTGTTGATCTTAAATGAAGACAGATTCAGCAACTGCGTGGCCTATTTCTCGCTTAAAATGTTTTCAGAAACACGTTTCAGTGAACTATTTTAGTACAATATGAGCTCGTATTCTGAACAAGCCGCCATGACAGTCCGTCTTTGAATTTCCAGAGAAACCAGACCCACGTGACGCGTTCGTCCAATCAGCTGCCGGTTTTCATTTTTGGGCGACAATACAGATTAGCGCCGCCTGCTGTTATGGAGATGTATTACGTCTCGTCTCTTCGGTGTGTCCCGAGGCACTTTTTTGACCAACTCGGGGAGACTGATCAGTCCGACTGCCTTTTCTGCCGAAGGTCGGCCGTCTGGTTGGTGTGTCTGCAGCTTAAGACTTGCACCACAGGGATATGGTTCAACTTCTTCTCCACTACTGGAAACTCTCACTCGTTTAATTCGGGCAGTGGTTTGTGTTGGTTGGCATATTCGTCAACTACACACTGCATAACACAGACATGTTATACTACTTAAGGCTTTGTGAAACCACTTTATTAAAAAAAAAAAAAAAAAAAAAAGAGTGCATAAACTTCCTCTGTCATACGTTCCCTGTAATCACCTACAGTGACCCTGAATGATGACAGCAACAAAAAAGGAGAAATACAAAAATAAACTCTGATCATTTCAGATGCTGGCGTGCCGATGCATGTATGTACAGTAGGTTTGTGTGTGTGTGTGTGTCACAAAAGGATCCGGTACCTGGTTGTCTATCTTGATTTCTGTGAGTGTGTCGTTGTCTCGCAACGCATCAACCAAAGCCTGCACCCCTGCCCCGGTGATGAAGTTGGACTCCAAGTTCAATGCTCGCAACGTCTTGTTCTCTCGCAGCATGTCACTGAACGCCTGGGAGGAGGAGGAAATGGAGCAAAGACGTAAATATGGTCACGCCAGGTGTCAATGAAGCCATTAAAAGAACACAAGCAAACCGCTCTCACCACAGCAATGGGGTCGTTACTCCGCGTTGCTGCCAGGCTGAACTTCTTGACGGTCGTGTTCTTTTCCATGGCTTTGGCGAAGTCCTTCAGTGTGGGAATTGGAATGTTCTAGAAAACCAACAAAAAACACAGTGCTGTAGCAGTCTAGTAGCATATACACACTCGGACGGTCTGAAAGCTTGTGTTTCTGTGTACCTTAATGTTGTTAAGGTTGACCTCCGTTAAGGAGCTGTCATTGCTTTTTATCCTCTGCAGAGTTTCTTCTACATTAGTGGGATTGGGAGGCTCATCAAACACTGGGTTCATCTTCTCCCCTTTGATCACATCTAGAAAAGACACGCACGCAGAGGTCAAGATGTTGATCCTTTTGGGACCTTTGAATGAACGGTTAAATTCTCAGATTGTACTTACTGTTGTAACCCTCTTTAGATGTAGTCCCATCATATGTCTGACTACTGGTGACCAGCGTGTGAACACCCAGGATCGCTGCAAAACAAAAGCAAACCATAGAGTCAGTAGCTTTAGTAAGGAATCAGTGTGTAAGCATGTATTCTCCAGGGTTAAAAAAATGCACCAGTAAGTGAATGAAGGGTAACCAAATCTAGAGGCCATAGAAGAGAAGTAGTGTTATTTTGCTCAGTAAGCCCTTTTATTCCCCCATCAACACACACAGGACGGAGCCCTGGGAAGGACAGTCACAGGCCATTTTCAAAACTGCGTACTATACTAGCACTGCAGTGCGTACCGATTTGGCCAAAATGTAGCATGTAGTATGCAAAAAAAATGCAAAATCTGCAGTATGCCAAAAATACCCGGAGGTCGTACTGATTCTGAGAAAATCTCCAGTATGCCTCGGATGAGTCTCTCGCCTACTGTATCCCACAATGCAAAGTGCCGCAACAATCACAACAACCGTGGATTGCTGTCGTGGCCAACAACTGGAAACTTTTTACGTTGTTTGTCTGCTATTTCATCACTAAATTCAAATATGGGCCGTTTTACGAAACGTGATGGCGAATTGCAAATTTTGTCCGACTGTGTCTCACTACACGGAGAACAATGAGAGCAGAACAGCATCACCGGTTTGTTTTACACCAAATATTCTGTGGTCCAGCTCAGCTAAAAACACTGGATAACACGGTGTAGGCAACACCGATTATTTTCGTTTTTCTCGCTACTGACAGCACTCCCGGACCACGAACAACAGAGCTACATGTTGATATCGACCGGAATTCTCCTTTAACTGGAACCTGTGGTTTTTTTGAAGTTATAATGCTCCACAAGAGATTGCGGGCATAAACGTAACAAGCTCGCTGACCGGGCCTTGACCAACTGCCACTTTGCTTGTTTGAAAGCCATGATGTCTCTCTTTTTCTCATGGGTGGGCCAAATTCTCTGGGCGGGCAAAGCAGAGAAAGGGGAGGTAACCTTGCTCCTTATGACCTCTTAAGATTCCAGATCGGCCCATCTGAGCTTTCATTTTCTCAAAGGCAGAGCAGGATACCCAGGGCTCATAAAGTGACATTTTCATGCCATGGGACCTTTAAAGAAAGCCTCATACGGAGTTATGTTTTCAAAACCTTTTAACAATGACTTTATTAGCTTTCTCACAGGTATTTATTCATTCTTACCTGCTAGATCACACAGTTCTGTATCTGTGGCGCTTGACAGGGCTTCCTCTAATTCTGGATCGAGGGTTGTGACTTCCTCCTGGCGGGTTTCCATTGGTTTCTGCTTAGGAACAAATGCTTTACCTATGGAGAAAGAAGAAAAGTACAGTGAGGAAAGAAGAACTTCTAAACTCAAAGACCATGATTCAGCCCTCATAAAAATGGGCAGGCAATAAATTACTTAAACATCAACGCAGGCGGAAGAAACGGGTATATGCAGGCCAGGTGACGGTTTTATGAGATGTTACACAACCTCCGATATCTATAAAAAAAACTGTTACCTGTCAGTTAATGTGCCTCGTTATTCTCCTACAGCCATTCCTATCCTCTTGCCTTGTGCCACAGTCTAAGACTGCATGACTGCCAAGTGCTGTGTGAGTCTACGAGCAGATGGACACATTTCCATATTAAGCGAATAATAAACACAGATAGATTTGGAATTAACACCAACACTAATCAGGGCTTGTATCTCGAGTCTTGCTCTTTTTGTTTGACATCAGACAGCACACTTCACAGCACAGCAGGGCCTTGAAATGGCCATCGCTCTCCTTTGCTCTTCTCACATTTCTAGTTATTTCTACACTATGAGTTTCTTGGCTTGTTTACTTCAATCCATTAAATGTTTTATGCTTCTTTGCAATCATGCACAGAGAATCAGCACAGATCTTCATACATATTTTCACTTTGGCATCTTCTGTATTTCTTTTTGTTATTAAGTTTTGCAAAATCTAATTACATCCGCTGTGATTGACTGAAAAAAGAAAGAAAAAGAAAATCTTGTTTAGGCCAGCTTATAATAATGATAATGTTTCTGACAAGGAAGTGAAGTCTGAACAACAGAAAGGGGCTGTTTAAATAAGTCTGGGCCTCCTGCTGTTTTACACAACATTCCCCAACCACCAGTGGTTCAGTCTAGCTGAACTCAGTCAAGCCATGACTGTCTGACAACTATGGTATTGCCATAGTAACCTATCTGAGGAAAGAAACGGAAAGAGCGAAGGAAGTCATGGAACAATGACGAGACTGGAGTCTAATCTCAACTGCACTGCCGGGGCAACAAACACTTGCACTGGACGGAGAGAGCATCCAGTGGGTGCCATTTGCTTTTATATGCCTGTCTCCTTAAACAAAAACACCCCAAGAACAGGCCCTCCCTCTTTCCCTCCTAAGTCAGTCAAGCCAGTCAAATTGTTCAAACTGGTCCCAAGTGGGGGCTCTGGCACTTCCTGAAAGCCAGTAAACAGTAAAATACAGTCATTAGGCAGCATCCTATGCCAGTCCCTCTGGAGCGACATTTAGCCATTGAGCAAAAAGAAGAACGAGCCAGGAGGCCAACAGCCCTAAAGTCTTGTCATCTGCATGATCCCACAGGAGAAGATATCATGGACTAAATGAGGAAAACACATCATGGTACAACAATGTACAAATGGGAAAATAGGCATGACGTCAATAACACAGTGTCTGCCTGTAACTAGAGTATCGGGGGTGTTGAGATTCTGTCCAGTCAAAGGAAAACATTGTCATTCATGCACCAATGCCTTATTTTAATTCCATGTGACAAGTCATTCATCACTGCCATTAGTCGGATGCAAAAAATTAGACACATAATACATGACCCTGGTGCTGTCCATGCTGATAGCAGTACTGTACTGATTTTTTAAACAGAAGATAACAGCTGACATTGTAACACACTTAAGGGTGCAGTGCGTAGGATTTTGTGGCATCTAGCTGTGAGGTTGAGGATTGCAATCAACTGAATACCCCTCCGGCCAACCCACCCTTTTCAAGCTTGAAGCAGAATATAGGGTGGCCTTCAGGTACCGTAAAAACAAGAAAGGCCCTCTCTAGAGCCAGTGTTTGGCGTGTCCGTTCTGGGCTTCAAAGCAGGGCAACATGTAGGGCCGCTCTCTCTATGTAGATATATATGGCTCATTCTAAGATAACGAAAACACATTTATTCTAACTTTTTCGTGATTAAACAGTAATGAAGGTCTGTTGTGTAGGACTAGATGTTAATATCCCTAAATTATTCGCACTTGAGGCACCGATGAGACTCCGTGGGATGGTCAATTGAGTGATGGCACCCTTTGGGTTGTCAAGTGGGCACCCTCCTTCTTAGGTGTTTCGCTGATAGGCCCACGACACCTCCAGAGGGTTCAGCAGTGAGTCCCAGCGTCCCAGGTTCACTCCCTAGATGCCATCAACTCACTTGAAAGCCCAGGCGGAGTCCTTTCTTTTCATCCACAGCCACTGGCTCCCCTTTTCAGCAGCCTTGGAGAGGTCTTTGATTGCCTGTCGATGGGCCTTCCCTCGCACTCCCATCTCCCTGAGTAGCCTAGATGTTGAGGTGGCTACGAACCCTCTGCAACCTACTTCCACTGGGTGTACCTTCGCATTCCAGCCCTGTTGTTGCGCATCGGCTGCAAGTTCTGCGTACCTCAGCCTTTTCCGTTCATAGGCCTCCTCCACTGCACCCTCCCAGGGCACGGTGAGCTCGATGATGTAGACAAGCTTCAGCGAGGCTGACCACAGAACAAGGTCTGGTCGCCGGTTGGTAGCTGCAATCTCGGCTGGGAAGCAGAGTTTCTTATCCAGGTCTGCCAGCAGCTTCCAGTCGCATGCTCTGCTCAGCCTCCCAGTGTCTGGTCTTACAGTAGTGAGGCTGCCTTTACTCACCCTCCCGGACAAATGGTGTTGGCCGCCACCGAGATGACGGGGGAGGAAGGGCATTCACACCTGTCCGTCGGCTTTCCAGCACTGCTGCAAGACACTTTAGCACCTGGTTGTGCCACCAGGTGTAACGGCCTTGGGTGAGACTGGTCTTACATCCCACTAAGATGTGCTTCAGTGTTGCTGGACTTGGACATAGAGGCCATGTGAGGTCTTCAGCATACCACTGGCTTAGGTTTGCAGGAGAAGGCAGGACATCGTAGACAGCCCTGATGGTAAAGCTTGCCCTGAATGCCTCCATCTCCCACAATTCACTCCAGGAGATCTTCCTCTTCTCCACTCCTTTCCATTCCATCCACTGCCCTTGCTTTGCCTGTGCCACAGCTTGAGCACACCTTCTTGCTTCCTCCTCCCGACGTACCTCCTGGACCACCAGCTTGCGTCTTTGAAATGGAGAAGCCTTACGCCACACTGGTGTACTGGCACCCAGGCCAAAACCACTCCTCCCCTCCGGCACTCGACCCACAATGTCCTTGTGTCTGAGTGCTGCTTTTGCCTGCTCAGTTGCAGCCAATGGAGTCCATTTCCTCCCAGTAGCCAGGATGGGAGCAGCTTGGGCTACAAATGGATCGCTCGAATCCAGTAGCATCATCTCCAGTCTGACTTTGGCGCACTTGTACTCCTCTGCCAGGCTGGAAATGGGCAGATGTAACATCCCTTTGCCATAGAGCCCAATGCTGCTGAGGTACCTGGGAAGGCCAAGCCACTTCCTTACATATGAACTAACCAGTCTCTCCAGCTTTTCCACCTTTGAGAGCGGGACTTCATAGAGGGTTAGCGGCCACAGGAGACGTGGGAGTAGTCCATACTGCATGCACCAGAGCTTCAGCTTGCCAGGAAGCAGGGTTCTGTCGATGTTCTTCAGGCCGCTGGTTACCTCCCTCCTGAGCTGCTCTACTTGCTCTTTGTCTTTAAGGGAGGCATCATACCACCGATCTAGGCTCTTCACAGGCTTCTCGGAGACCGTTGGAATGGGTTCCTCGCCAATATGGAAGCGGTGCTCTGACAGTTTCCCCTTGACAATGGAGATGCTTCTGGACTTGCTCGGCTTGATCTTCATGCAGGCCCGCTCAATGTTTTCCTGTAGCTTTCTTAGTAGCCGTACAGTGCAAACCTTGGTCGTGGTTAAAGTTATGAGTTCGTCCATGAAGGCTCTGAGCGGTGGCAGCCTCAGCACAGGTCTTATTCGCTGTCCGCCAACCGTCCATCGCGAGGCCCGGATAATGACCTCCATGGCCATGGTAAAGGCCAACGGAGAGATGGTACAGCCGGCCATGATTCCCACCTCCAGGTGTTGCCATGCTGTTGTGTACTCTGCTGTTGTCACACAGAGTTGGACATCCTCAAAGTAGGCCTCAACAAGGGTTGTGAGAGCTGCTGGAACCCTGAAGTAGTCAAAGGCTGTCCACAGGAGGGTGTGAGGTACTGAACCAAAAGCGTTCGCGAGATGCAGGAATACCACGTGAAGATCTGTTCCCTCCTTTTTGGCGACCTGGATCTGATGCCAGATGACACTAGCGTGTTCTACACAACCAGAAAAGCCTGAGATGCCTGCTTTCTGAATTGACGTGTCAATCAGGTTGTTTCTTTGCAGGTATTCTGCCAATCTGTGAGCGACCACACTGAAGAAGATTTTTCCCTCGACGTTTAGAAGGCTGATCTGGCGGAACTGCCCAATCACTGATGAGCCCTTTTCCTTGGAGATAAGAATCCCTCCGGCTCTCCGCCAGGACGTTGGTATTTCCTTCTTTTGCCACACGACTCTCATCAGTTTCCAGAGGAATCGCAGGACATCAGGTGCGTTTTTGTAGAGCCTTTATGGAACTCCGTTAGGACCTGGAGATGATGCAGCCCTTGCTCTACGCAAGATTTGTTCTAACTCACTCCATCTGGGTAGACTGATATCCAGTTTGTGCTCTGGTGGATTGGCTGGTGGCATGTCAGGAGAGAGCGTAACTTCTTCCTGGTGTCTATCATCTGTGCAGGAATTTTTTAGATGTTCTTCCAGGTCGGCCTTTGATACCAAGAGACTTCCACTCTTCTCCATTGTGAAGAGACTCTTCACAAATTTGAAGGAATCTTTATAAAAGTGTGATCTTGTTTGCTCCTTCCTTCTGTGCTTCCTCAGAAGGTTTTCAGCTCTCCTCAGTGTTACAAGCCTACTCTGAATCTCTTCCTGCAGCAGGTTTATGCCCCCCCTTCTCTTCCTCTGAGGCCTTCCTCCATTGCTTCTTCAGCTGTCTCCTCTCCTTGACTAGGCGGTCTATTTCTGTCGGTCTTCTCGATTTTGTGGGGATTGAGAGAGTAGCTTTTTTACCTTCGACCACTCCGAACTGTTCCACCCCATAGGCATAGATAAGATCGCCCATTCTTTCCAACTTCTTCATGGTTGTATCTCTGATCCCTTCCAGTATGTTGCAGAGATCAGTGTTGACCTCCTTCCACAGCGTTTTGTCGCAGGCCTTTGGCCACCTGACCAAGGGCCGTCGCCCCTGGATCTTCTTCTCTGCTGTTGGACGTGATGGGTTGGGTTCGGGTTGCTTCCCTGTGCCTTGTTCTTCCTCCTCTGGGGCAGAGGTGTCGATGTCCTGCAGACTGTGGTGTGTGTCTTGCTGCTGAACTTCTGTCGACTGACTCGACCTGCTTCTCAGAAAGTAGCTGTCGATGCGACTTCCCTGTTGCCCCTTCTTTAGGCACCCTTTCTTGCCCTGATGTATTTTCAGGCCTAGGATAGAAGTAACCTTTGTCCACATATGCAGTTCTGGAGCTTACGTCCTGCTGTAGCTGTCGGAGCCTCAGGTAGGCTGATCATCAATCTCGTAGTCTGTTCCATTCCTGTGTTCGTTACCGGGTTGTCTGCCGACGAGCCATCTTCCGCCCCCGCTCTCGCTGGCTCAAGGGGTATTTTCTTCTTATGACTTTTCGTAGCAATCTGTGGGTGGGACCCATACACCACTCGTGCTGGATCCCGCCGCCACGGGTAGCTAGCCCATGGCAGCCACGTTGGGGTCTATTCCCTCCTGCCAGCTATCTTTCCATGCTGTCAAAGACTTTCCCTTGTTGTCAGCTGCCCTTTCACAAAAACATTATTACAAAGAATGTATTCCATTTCTGCCAAAAGATCACCCTAAATTCTAGGCTGGGTAAACTAGCCCAATCTGCCGGCGATTTGATTTCGCCCAGCAGCTCAGGCTGGAAACCTGCACGTTTATCTATCCTGCTTCCGTTACAAATTTGCGGTAACCAATCACAAACTGGCTTATCCACCTGGCGCGCCATTGGCGGGTTTAACACGATGACGATAGAGAAACGACCAAGCAGCTTTTTGTTTACATTCAACATAGCGGCTACCGAAGCGCAGCACTCCATGGCAGCAACCCGTTGATGCCGCTGTCGCTGCTACGTCACACGGATCGTTGGTCTGATTGGTTGAAGGACTATCCAATTGCGACTATCCAAGAGTCATTTGAACTATGCCCGTTGATCACGCCTCTTGTGCAGTAGAAAATACAGAGCAGACTCCCCAGACTAAATGTTCAATCTTAAAAGATTGAGCTTGGTCTGGTGATAGCCAGACTACCTAAATTCTACACACTGGCCCTTTAAAAAGGATAATTCCTGTTTATTCAAATTTGTGTCATACTAGGGCTGGGCGATATGGACCAAAAGTCATATCCCGATATATTTTGGCTGAATATCGATATACGATATATATCCCGATATTTTTTTCCGCAAAGTGAGAGCAAATGTTCAGTCAAAGCCAAAATCAAATATGACATGTCACAAGTAGTTTCATAGAGACAGTTGCAAAATCAAATAAATAATAAACCGGTTTCTTCACCTGGTTCATGATTAAATGCTCAGCTGTTCAAATAACAATAAAATGTAAACCTAAATACTGTATAACAGGAGTACCTTTTTTGAAATCAAAGCTCCATATTTGTGATTCGTTCCAAAGGTCAATTAAGCTTTTGATATTAATATAATCTACTTTGTTCAAAATGTAATGCCTCATGCCTGTAAGCCTAGGTTTATAGTCCCATTCTTCCACTTGATACTGCTTCCACTTAAGTAAACTAAAAGATGAACTATCGACTACAAAACAAAGAAACTAATTAATGTGTTAATACAAAGAATATTTATTATGATCGGTTCACAGATCTGAGTCCAAACGGAAACTTCACCCTTCTGAACTAAGAGTTTCTGCTTCAAGGTGAAGTTAAAACAGACTGAAATGTCCAGGCTCATTCCTCCACTATTTATTTCTGTATGTATTTATGCGTTCGTGTGTCATTTTAACGGGCACTGAGCTCCAGATCCTGCAGCTGCAGACGGTCTCTGCTGCCCCGCTGTAGCTTCTCTCCGTCCGCCTGCCGCCGGCAAACTTATTGGAACTTTCCCCGATATCGACATACAGGTCGTCCTGGACTACGTGTAGATCCTACCGATCACCACTCTGTCTTTGGCTGGTCCGATTTGGATCAGCGGGGACCCGCGCAGCAGCGAGGCAAAGCTGTGTTTTTCCCGGGGAAGAGACGCTGCGGCCGGCCACGGAGCTCTCCGCCTCCCGCTGCCGCCGGAGCTCAGGTTGCTGGTCGGCGGCATACATAATCATAAAACACATTGTCACCTGTTAAATGTTATTCATTGCTGTTTGTTCTTTTCATTTCCTCTATCAAACATAATTAAGCAGTACAAAAGTCCGGCATCTTTAGCGTTGATCTGAATGCTTCGCACCCCTGTTCCAAGATGGCGGCGGTTTTGACGTATGTTTAGAACCTCAAGGCGACATCTGTGTATATATCTATGGGAGCAAGGATCACATTTGAACTATATCGATATATGCGATATGGTCTAATTCCATATCTCATTTAAAAATATATCGATATATTTTTAATATCGATATATCGCCCAGCCCTATGTCATACTTTTGTAGGAAAGATCAGCGTGCAGAAAATAAGACATTCACGTACAGTACAACTACAGCCGGTCAGAAGGGCCAGTTGAACCTAGACATTGGTCTGTGGTGTTTACAATAAAAGGTTGGCTTTTGTTTTCTCTTCCAAATAAGTTCAGCTAAACTGTGACCTGTGGGTTTGTGGTTGACCACATAGAAATGAGGCCAAAATGAGGAAAATATGATGTCATCAACCAGTAAACTGAACTATTATTACATCTTGCACAGCAAATTTGCAGCACCTGATTTATTGCCTTTGCAGTACCAGTTCCCGGTTACACAAGGCTGCTTAATGGCATATGCTTCAACTGTGAAAGCAATTTATAACAACTGAACACTTGAGGCATTTGGCACAGAGCTGCTGTGTGTTTGTGTGTTGTCACTGGTCCAACAGCCCCACCCTCTACTGTAACCTCTACAAACATGATGTTTATCAGACTTGAACAGAAGCATGCCTTGAATGCTCCAATTAGCGCAACAAGTAATAAATATTCCATTGCGGCAACACATTTTAAACCTCAACTGAACCCCGCTGAAAAATACATAAACATTTAGCCAGAACGTTATAATGTTAATAATGTTCCCAAACTCTGAAGGAAATCAGGGACGACAGAAGGAATGGACAATGGATTATAGAATATATTAAGAAGAACTGATCCAATATAATAATGGTCTGAAGGCTGTAGTGGTTGCCATGGCATTTAAGTAGGCTGTTTTCCTCTGAATTATGTGAGTTATTGAAAGGACACACACACACACACACACACACACACACACACACACACACACACACACACACACACACACACACACACACACACACACACACACACACACACACACACACACACACACACACACACACACACACACACACACACACACAGCGGGGGGTGAGTTTAACAAGGGGACGAGAATCAGCTACATTCCACAGAACCACCACAGTGATCTGAGTTTTCCATGTTGTCAGAGGGTGTGCACACACACTCATGCATGGCAAGCGCACACACACATATTCGCACACAGCTGGAGTTTAATTTCTAACAGGCTAGGGTTGGGTCAGGGGGAAGATGTCAGCTCCATGTTTCCCCTCCAGTGAGGGAGTAGTGGTTAGATCTCTGGAGGTCCCAACAAAAAGGAATTCCTCTAGACGAGATCTGCACCCAGAAATATTTCTACTCTACTGCCTTCTTTTCTGTCATTTTGTCACATAAAGGCTCTCCTTTCTCTCTCTTTTAGAAAGTGACTCAGATTACCACAAGTATGTCTTAAAACCTGTTTGAACAGTACTGGTTTCCCTTGAGAAGATCATTATCGTTATTTCACTTACAGCAACATTAATCCCATCTGGATCAGCGGTGGGTGTTCATTTCGCCTTCCTGTATTGTAATTCCTGCCCCAAACATCTACTGTGTTGTGACAAAACTCAGGGGTCCTCTGACAATTGTGTTCCCCTTTAGGTAGACAACTTCATATCACAGACTGTTGCCATGATGACACATCCCACATTTAAAGCCTATTTTCACTCCTTTAATGCCAAAACCAAGGCCTGCTAAAAGGCCTGATTATATACAGCAAATGTGTGAGCATCACATACAACTGATATCAAATATTTAATTTAAAATTACATTATTGTTTAGTTACAACATGAGTCAAAAGGTCCATAGCTGAAGTCACAGTATGCATCTTTAACTAGTAAGCTCCAAGGTATTTGTCATTGATTGACATCTCTCTAATAAATCGGGGAATCTGTGTGTGTGTGTGTGTGTGTGTGTGTGTGTGTGTGTGTGTGTGTGTGTGTGTGTGTGTGTGTGTGTCTTTCAAATATTTCGAGAAGCGTTTAATCTATTTCACACTTGGTTTCCTGGGTACCCGATGAACTTGGGGTTTGGAATTTGGAGCAGTTCAGGCAGCGTTGGATATCGGATATTAATAAACTGTGAATTAAACTAAACAAGCGAACAAGAAAAGATTGAGGAAAAAATGTTGAGAAAAAAACCCCGCTGCCATAACGCTGGTTCTTCTGTGTCTACCCTTCACAATAAAAGCCCAGCTTAAATTCACTCAGATCATTTTACTAAGAGGAAACTCAATAAAAAGGCATTTTTAAAATCTGAATCTGCAACTCTCTATCTCCATCAGGTAAATGTACTAGCACAATGGTTTCAGTACACCGTAAGTCAGTAGCAGACTATACAGTGGGGTTCCATATTAAGTGCTTTGGGGTCCTTCTGTAAGTAATTTTGGTGTACAATGGTTCTGGAGAAAGCAACACCACAGGCCAAGCAATCTGCCCGTTCCAAACGGGCACTGTACTAGTTTTAATCAATGAGCAAAACCAAACAAAGAAATCGGTCCCATTCAAATAAGCTTCTAGGCTCAGATTTGCATAATTTTGTCTAAGGAAAAACCTCAGCCTGATGACATTGATTCAAGGTTTACTAATCTCTAGAATAGGGCTACATAATTAATCGGATTTTAATCACAATCACGATTTTGGCTTCTCACGATCAAATTCGCATGATCGAGCGATATTTAAAATGCATCATTCAGAACGCTCTGTATCAAAGCTTTTTTTTTTTTTTTTTTTTTTGCAAAGCCAATCTAGCGCTCCGTAAACCACTGTCTGAGTCACAGAAGACAGAGTAACGTGAGGAAAATTCCACAACAGATAGTCTGTCATAAGCTGGTCACAATGTTTTCCAGTTCACCAGTAAACAGAACATTTTGTCCCCTCTGTGTTGTTTATCAGACAACAGCAGTGACCAAGTGCTAGTTTGTGTCTTTAAGCTCATAGCTTTAGCGGCAGACTGTTTGACGTCCCGCTGTTGGAATCCTCTACAGTGAAATACAGTCACACTACACCATTTAGAGGTCAGCATTTTAGCCGTGTTTAATCCAGTTACTACTGTAGCTAACGGTAGGCTAACGTTACCTGCTGTGTAACGTGTTATTAGTGTTTACTAGCGTGACATGCAGCGATGTTTATGTTGCCTCTAACGTGGGTTTCGGAGCATCAGAGCGCAACGCAGACATTTAAGTGGCACCATAATGAGGCACCGAAATCCGCGTCGCTATTTTGTCCGGTAGATACCGGGCACCACATGCGCCGTTAACATGAACAGAAAATTGCGTTGCCTGTATCTTTTCACGGGTAAACGCTACGGATGGGGAAAAAAAAAAATCAATACAGCATAGTATCGCAATATTTTCTGTGGCAATACTGTATCAATACACAGACACCAAGTATCGATCTTTTATTATATATGTGTTGGTCAGTTTGTCTGCTTGACAATCTGATTTTGCGGCAATACAACTGAAGTGAGATGAATAAACAGAGAAATGTATCTTTTTTAGATGAAACAGATGTTGACAAAGTTTCCTTTTGGGGACATAATTTGAAATTGGGAAAAATTTGAAGTTGGAAAAAAGTTAATGAATTGCAATTAGTGGTGCACGATATATCGGCAGCCGATATAATATCGGCCGATATGGTCATTTTTTTACTCATCGGTATCGTTCCGATGTCAAAATAGGGCCGATGAATAGGGCCGATGTGAATCATTCCTGTGTATTTGACATGTGTAGGCTTAGATGTGAGTGTGTGAGAATTTAGATTTAAATCTGACCTGTGGAGGGCAGTAATACGCTTAACAGCGTCTATACTGCTGAAATCAGAAGAAGAAGAAAAAGTGTGGGCGGGGATGTTGGTTTTTTCCGACGGAATCTGCGGCGAAGTGGGACACTGGAAACTTTAGTAGACCACCGGCTCTCGGTGGGCGGGGGAGAGATGAATGTTCGGAAATAAGAGGTTGCTGTTCGGTTGCTGCGGCCCGCCGTACAGGTTAGTTTGACCAGGGGGCAGCAGCGGCGGCCGGAGTGGGCAGCAGCCGCGGCCGAAGAGTGGGCAGCAGCGGCGGCCGAAAAGTGGGCAGCAGCCGCTGTATATCGCAATAATATCGTATCGTGACATAAGCATCGTGATGATATCGTAACGTAAGGCCTCTGGTGATTCCCACCCCTAGTAAACGCGCGTGTGTGGAAAGCGGTCGCACAACAGCTGAAATGGCACACTTCTTCATAGTATCCTTCAATAAAGGAGGAATGTAGCGCAATATGCATGTGAAAGCAGTTATAATTAGCCTATGTGACAATAAAATGTGTTTTGGTTAAAATCAACAAATAATCGTGATAATTAATCGTGATCTCAATATTGATCAAAATAATCGTGATTATCATGTTGGCCATAATCGTGCAGCCCTACTCTAAAACATACACAGATGTATTCAAGACATTTAATCATAACCCTGGCTCCCCTTTGGGACAGCCTACCTCCTATCCCCTGGTACAAACACACCTCCCCCACACGGCTGCATGTTGCATAAGCGCAGACACGCATTAATAATAATACCTGCTAAGACAGCAGAACGGTAATTACTGCTGTGTGTCTGTACTGCTGATACAGAAACACACACACACACACACACACACACACACACACACACACACAGACACAGGGTTTTGCATCCCCTGAGAAACACATTACTAACATGTGATGGCAACACAATAATGATGTTCTTAATGACAGTTAGGCATGGTACAATATACAACACTGTATAACATCCCTACTGGAATTTGTTTCGTGGTCATAATTTTAATGACAATACTTAATATTTTTTTCTCAATTGGAATATTTTTTTTGTTTGTAATATTGTTCACCGGTATCTTAACTATAACAATTAAGTATAACAATTAAAAAAATACAGATCCTGATCCGCACAAGGGTTATCAGTCAACCAAGGACTGTTCTTCTTCAACTTTCTCTGTTTTGATTTTTAGTCATTAGAAGGTTTTAAAATAGTTAATATTCAGTTTGGAAAGACTCTCTGTGGACAAACACACCTTTTCTTTCCCCAGTGAAGGGCACTACATCCTCTCTGTCCTTGTACTCCATGGCTTCCTTCTCCAGGTACTTGAGAAGGCCTTCCCTGTTGAATGATCCTGTTGCTGTCTTAGTTGTATGGTCCTTCTGACGTAAGCCCGCTGGGAGAAGAGCATTCTGAGGAGAAGAGACGAGGAGACACATTAGACCTGTCAACTGATGAAGACTTTAATACACTCACTCTAGACTTGGGTAAAAGGTAAATGCTAAATGGTCAAAGTGGGCAGCAGCGGCGGCGATCATGGGGGGACATTCTCAGCGGTGAAACGCAAACGGGGGCTGGAGTATAGCTAACCTAGCTAGGTGGAAAGCTAACGCTAGCCAGCCACCTGTTCCATCAATCCTGTTTGCAAGTGTCTGCTCATTAGACAACAAACTGGAGTACATCCAACTTGAACGAAACTCCCATTGCGAGTTCAGAGACTACTGTGTTTTTCTTGTTGTGGAAACATGTCGCCGGGTAAGAGTGGAGATTTTGTTAACACGGACTTGTGCAGAAATTAGCTGCTTGTATCCAACTAAATGCTAACTGCTGGGGAAGTTTGTGACTAGCAAATGCCAGAATACTCCTTGTTGCATCTTTAGGTCTGTGTGGTAGATGGTATCAGTGCCAGATGTGAGTTTGAGAGTCACATGGGGAAACAGACATTAATTACAAGTTCCTCAAAACAGGAAGTAAACATACTATGAACTTGTCGAATTTGATGCATGTGAACCAAAACCTCATGGCTAAAAATGCAACCATCTCTGGACGTTTGTTGGAGGCGAGTCAAAACTTGGGGGAGGTGAACAAGGATGTGTGAAAATTTAGAAAAGTCTGTCCAGCCAGCCTGGGTTTATTCAAACTAAATGCAGTGCTTCTTTTTGTGAACACAGCAAATTCTACTTTGCCTATTTAATGACATGGGATCCAGAAATTATTATTTTTCCACTGTTGCTGACTGTTTCCTGTGGGCCTTGTGGGGTCACCATGTGGGGTGATTTATCTTCCTCGGTTTAGATGGAATTTAAATAAGACGCCCAGGCGCCGGGGGGCTTGGGGAGGGGATTTCAGTTTACTCTCTCTGGCTCTACTCACAAATAAACAAACAAACACTTGGCAGTCTGCTGACAGAGCTGCTGCAGCTGAGACTACCCCTTTAAATGATTTTTTCAACCATGGAGGCTGGGAGATGTGGTTGGAGGGTGCAAAGGAAAAAGCTACCATTGGATTATGTTCAATGCATCCCAGGAAGTTAAACTGTTACCACGTGGTATAATCTATATTTTGGTGGATTCCATTTCCCTAATCTGCTTCAACCATGTCCACTTTCTACTTCAATTCACTAGACGTACTACAATTCCGACAAAAAAGCATATACTTTTTGGTGCAAGGTAAAACTAGGTGTATTTTTTGTAAAAACTGGGGCATGTATAAGATTGTAGTTGTGTCCCTTATTTGAGAAAATGAATTATGATTGCAAAGATCATTTTTTTGTCTTTTTTTTGGGCCATTTCCCAATAAATCCCTTTGCCACAGAACTTCCTCCCACTAAAGAGCCCTGGAGCTCCTCCAATCCTCGCTGAGTGCTGACCTCAGGGTCTATCTCCTCGAGGGCCGTCTCCAGCTGTTTGAGCTCCTCCGCCGTCAGTTTGTTGAGGATTTCATCTTCGTCGAGATCCTTGTACTTTTCCAGGTCCTTCTTGAATGACAGCGCCATGGTGCCGGCTATAGCTTGCTAAGCAACACTGAACAGCAGACCACAGCCACAATGTTACCTCTCAGGCTAACTGCTCCAGAAGAGGGAGAGGCTACCTGGAGACACACACAAACAAACATTCAGGACGATGGGGCAAAACATATATTTGAATTTGTCTGACTAAAACAATGTCTAAATTAAAATAAATTTAGTTTATCTCATCCCATTGTTTATCTCATCCCCGTGAAACAATAGTCGATCACAGCTGGGCTGGGTAATGAGGCCTTGCAATGATCACACACACACACACACACACACACACACACACACACACACACACACACACACACACACACACACACACACACACACACACACACACACACACACACACAGCTGAACAAAGGAAGCACTTTCTCAGGCTCAAAATAGTCATCTGACCACTCCCATGAGGATCACCTCAACAGCTCTTTGAGAACCCCAAATCTGTGCTACTTTGGAAAACATTAACGACTTTAAAGAAGACTCAAAATAAGCTTATTCTACTGGATATGAAATGCATGTTTATAATTTCCTTGTAGTGACTAAGGGCCTGCAAATGAAGCAAACTGTCACAGTGGCAGGAAATCCTGGCGTAAACTCTAAGTACTGTAGATGTAGAAGAACATAACACCACAGTTACGATTAAATAAAGCTCAGATAAGTGAATGAGTTAGGGAGTGAGTGTGCACCCCGTCAAACTAAATGAAGAGCCTTTACTTCCCTCTCCCACGCCACAGTCCGAACACTAAATGACCTCATGATTTCCCACAGATGGTCGTAGTTGTAATCACTCACACACACTTAACTGTATACACACTTAAACTCAAACTCTACTTTCCCAAATGGCTTGCTCGTGCCCTTGTCGAAAAAACAACAACAAACGAGCACAACAAGTGGTTACTTGCAGAAATATCGCAACAGTCTCACCGATGCATGTCAATTGGGAAATACAGCACCATCAACGCAAAGCACTAAACCCGTTTACAGCAGCAAAATTACCCTGTTCTTCAACTCTGGTTCAGGATTCTTTAAACTTTTAGTACCATTTCCCCGGAGCTGCCAGAGTCCGAGTCTGACGCAGTCTGCGTCTCTCGTACCGTTCGGTTCTCCACAATCCAGGCTCTGTCTTTGTCTAATTCTTTGCCTCACTTCCTCCATTAGACCACTACAACTACACACATTTATTATTTATTACGGACAGCCATACAGAGGCAGGGGCATTTGCAAGCCTGAGAGCCAGCAGATGAAGCTGGGCTCAAATGTCAGCAATGATGACATTTATGACAGCGTATGAATATAATGAGCCACAATAATAATCTCACCATAATGTTCCCCTGTACAGTAGTTTTGGAAAAGAGAGTCGGTACTAGCGCTCAGCTACTGCAGGATATTATCACAGCTACCTGGGAGGAAGGAGATTAGCCTTTCAAGCTGCAATGAAGCTAAGCTAATGCTAGTGCTAGACAAGCAAGGTGGTGAAACAAAATAAATAAACAATCAATTTTGAACCATGAACACAGTGCTAAACTGGAGAACCTCACACTTATACAAGTACAGTTTTAACTTGAGCATTATATCTGACCGATTCTAAATATCCCATGAATCCAAATCATATGAAAATGTTGTGTGTGAGTGTTGGGTCCACAAGAGCGGTCGTCTGTGCTATGATCGTGGAATAGAGCCAGGATTTGTTTCTCATGACGTCATTACAAGCCTTTGTTTGCACGTTTAGGAAAGGGATGTTTTGTTCATCTTTCATAATCAACACCGAGATGTCCAGGGACACAAAAAACACATTATGAGACTCTGGTGTATTCTGCAAAAAAGCCCTCATATCTATGCCTAACTTTTCATTTCCTTCCAGTCAAATATTTTCTAGCCAGTGAGAAAACATGTGAAAAGATTGGTCTTACTCTTGCATCAAATGAAGTTTGATTTATCGCTTTCTTGGTTCTAATTTTGGTTAAATTACCCAGACTAATTCTAATAATGTGCAGAAGGCAATGATGAGATGACATTTCTGGCCAAGATCTGGAAAAAGCAAAGACGTCAGTCTTGGATAAGCTTTAAGTCACACACACAGTCGCGCATACACATAATGCTCTTATGACAAGATCAGCTCAAAATAACACCATTTACCATATTATTCTACTTTTCACTTTGCTGACATATAACTCAACACATCTAAAACAACCGCCACTGTTTACAGCGAGGTCCAGTACTTTGGAGTATTGGACAGAAGAGCATGCGGACAGAGATAATGATGGCAATGGGTGGGCTGCGACTGAAGTGGAGACACTGAGAGGATCTATTAGTCCAACCTTATGGATTCTTTTCTCCTTCTCTCTACTAATCCTTCAAGATAACAACAGATGGCTCTGAGCCAATAATAATACTGCAAACCTGTCTGCACACAAGGGTCACCTTACACACACCTGTACAACTCAGGCTATTTTGGGGCACAAACATATTATTGGGGACTGCACAAGTCACAAATATAACCACTTAAGTTCATCTGACAGGCTAAATGTTTAGTGATAAAAGTTCAAGTGATAAAGCCTGGCTGAATTAACAAAGGCTATGTAAGATGTATGATCACTAGGGCCAGACAGATGCGGGCTTTTTGAGACCGATACCAATACTGATTTTAGAGGGGAAAGATTCAGTGATTACCAACATGGCGGCCAATATAGTGATTTTTTGAGCTGGAATAAAAATAGGCCTGCTCTGTGTGGATTGTGTAGCGATTTTGCGCAAGGTACGCAGTAGGCTGCTTTTCTAAACAAATAACTTTGTTAAAAGAATATTTTACAATAATATACACACAACGCATTACATTTTCAACCAATTCTAGAAATAAAGATCATGCAAGCATCAAGCATCGTTTTCTGCATTATACGTTCTGTAAACAAGGTTTTCATATCGGCGCATATCGGACATAGGACAACGTATAGGCCTACACTGATAACAATAGATACAGATATGCCTGTGATTGGAGATGTTCCACTTCCAATATAATTTCTTCCCTCCCGATACCAATTCCTGAACTTGCGTATCGGTAGACACCGGGTACAAATCCAATACCAGTGCATTTAAAAATAAATATACTATTATTATTTTTTAATAATAATAATAAAATAATAATAATCGCCTACCATCCTTCCTTCAACTCATTTATATTTATTTTATTTTTTATAATACTAACCCTGTATAGATGTGATACGACTGCTGTCTCAGGTTAAATATTGCTTGGCCGATGGTATTGCTGCTTGTAGAATTCTTCAAAACCAAATTGTACCCCAAAATTACTTACAGAAGGACCCCAAACCACTTAATATGCAACTCCACTGTTGAGCCTACTAGTGACTTACTGATTTACCTGACAGAGAACGCTGCAGATTCAGAATGTAATGTGGCGTAATCAGACATTAGCGTCACGGACTCATGGCATTGCGCGTCTCTTTGTAAGACACGTTTTAATGCTCGCCTAGCTGCTAGCGTGGCACGCCCTCATACTCTGCTTCTGACTGGGTAGTGGTCCTTCCAACTCCCAACTAGGGATGTAACGGTTACCGGTGTTACGGTAAACCACGGTAAAAAAGTTGATGACATGAATTAGCGTTTTCATTTAAAATATCATTATTATCACGTGGATTACCACGGTGTGGAAATCCTGTGTTTAATCCTTCCCAGCTTCATCAGAGCCTCCTGAAGTTGCCGCGCGGATGCACTGCGTTGCCTACAACATGCGTTTCTTGAAGTTGGAATCATGGCGGAAGGAGGAGATGACAGCGCTCAGGACATTTATCAGCCTTGTAAAAAAGGCCATAGTAACACTTGCTCTCTCTCCTGAGATGATTGACCAATCAGTGACGAGAGTCATATCTTTGATCTCCTGCCAATCACTTGGCTCAGACAGGAGAAGGGGACAGAACAGAAGCTGTAAACTGACTTTTTTCTTTATCATTCCTTTCCCGTTTTCAGACTTGTTGAAGTGAAGTGTGTTTAGCCTAGAACATAAGTTAAAACTATTCTGTAGCTTGCTAAACTGTCATGGGTTTTACTTCCTCATTATCTGTGTAAACGTTAAAGCTACGTTTATTCATATTGTGTGGATAAGTTAAGCCCGCATTATGATGTGACATTTATTTGGAGAGAGAGAGAGAGAGAGAGAGAGAGAGAGAGAGAGAGAGAGAGAGAGAGAGAGAGAGAGAGAGATTATCGCCTTGATAATAATGCTGTTGCTGTGTTTCGTATAGCTGACAGATGTGCAGATTGTTTAATATTACTTGTGCAGCCAGCCACGTGTTGATATTCGGGTTGTGTTAGGGCAATTATCTAGCAACGTGCAATCGCCAGTAAACAGACTAGAGCTGTGGAACCACGTGCTTAGCTATTAAAGGTATATTACACGGTTTGCTCAGCTATGGATATGTGTGCTGTAATAGATGTGGCTTATTCTCAGTTTGTGTTACTGAGCAATATGATACATTTATGTTAATTTTTACAGAGAAATGCATGTAATTCTTAGTATTGTTTCTAATAAGCTGGTGGCTATAACATTTAGTTTAGGTAAATAATGTTCATAGTAAGTCAGATGCTTATTAATGTGCTTTATTATTTGCTTATATTTCAGAATCACATCCAAGTTCACATGTAATGTCAGATACAACTTCATAGTTAACTTCATGTTTGAGTTGTAAATAAATCTTCCTGGATCTCAAAGTCAGACATCTCTGGTTAAGTGGCTCTTAGGGACATATAAGATATTATTTTAACATTAGCTACCCATTAGCTAGTACTACTAGCTCCATTATTTAGCGGGGGATTTTCTATGCTAATTTCGAGGCTGCTGCTCTGCACTTGTGTACGGAGATCTTGAGACACTTTTTACCGAGACGAGAAATCTCGTCACGTTTAAATCTCTAATAGAAGAGGAGAAAGTGAAATGTAAAATATCCGTTTCGACCTCTGTCATCACCACCTCGAACAAAGCTTAACCATGTTTTTAAGTGAAATGTCTGAACATGTTTGAGGTCAAATGGTGGGGTTGCATCTGCAAAAAAAGCGATGTTGACAGACCAACTGTAAGATTATTTGGGCCATTAAGTATGTGATATGATACCAGACGCCATCCCAGATATCTCTGGCTTATATTATATTACCCTTAGCAGCTAAAAAGTTAATCTCTGTCAAGTATAACATTAGCAATCAATATCCAGGTTGCCTGCACTATTTTAGATCTCAGAGGCAGGAGGAGGAATAGCAACTTGCAGCTCGGAGATAAACAGGAAGTACTGACTGGTTATTACATTATTATAGAGCACCGTCCCATCAACGCACAAAAAGACTATAGTTAGTATGACCCAGCTCTGCTACCCATGGGACAAGAGTCTGCACTTCCTCCCACTTACAGTTTTATTCTCTACCTTTCTGTCTCTCCACCCTGTTGTTACTCAGTTCTCCTTCATCCTTTTTAAAAAGGTGCCTTAAAGTGTCAGAAATGATAGGAAACAGATGGAAAGAGACCAAGATAGCAACAGAGGGTCTGATTATGCAGTCGCTAAGGTATGTTCACTGCAATACATGAACAAGTAGAAACAATAGAGAAGATTTTTTTGTCTTGTTTTTTGTCATCAGTCAATGTGTCTGGAAAATAAAACAAGCGACATTTATGTTGTTTATCCACTCAAGCATGTTCTGTCCCTCCAAATCTTGTACAGAACTGGCAAGGGCCCGACAGGAAGTGGTGTGATCTCAAACAAACACACATGATTTGTATACTCCCCTGTTTCAGCCACACACACAGATTTCAAGTTGTGCCTTGCCTTTCAGCTCAACACGGACTTGCAAGGGCTGCAGTAAAGATACAGGTTCAAGAAAGGTTGCCACTTTCACGACTTTGTTAAAAACGAATGACAATCGCTTAGTGCTGGGTGATATGGAGAAAATCAAATATCACGATATTTTGACCAAATACCTCGATATCGATACTGCAACGATATTGTAGTGTTGACTATTGGTGCTTTCACAAAATATTTACAAAATGAGATTTTTGATAAATAATCATCAGTAATGTGGATATAATGACAAAGTTGGTAAAAGCAAATAATAGAACAGTTACAACAGTCTGGTAAGTTCAAAAAATGACAACACTTTACGGTAATGCAGCCTTTAAAACCAGGAAAAGACAACACTTAAGCCATATTACGATATCCAAAATCTAAGACCATAGCTAGTCTCATATCACGATATCAATATAACATAAATATATTGCCCAGCTCAACAATCGCTATTGTCTAGTCTGGCTGCATTACACCAAGGGTGTAACCAAACACTCACAGCCAGGTTTCACTCTCCAGTGGATAGGTATGCAGGTTAAACAAATCCTATCTGAGGAGCCTGTTTATCTGCAATACTGCACTGCAGAGCTTGGTATGGTAGGCAGTATCATCAAAAATGCCATGTCAGCGGTCACCACAACATTCCACTCAAGTTACCTGCTGCACACCTTCAGGAAGGTCGCCTTGCTTCAGGCGTCCTAAGACTTGGACCACACCCTTCATTCACCATTGAGCCCTGCTGCTGGCCGAACTAACTTTGTGAACACACACACACACACACACACACACACACACACACACACACACACACACACACACACACACACACACACACACACACACACACACACACACACACACACGTAAACCCTCGCATTAGCTCTTGAACAAGGAGCGTTTCAGTAGACTCAGTGACACAATGGCCTTGCACCTATCAAACAAGCAGAACTGCAGCTAAAGTCACAGCCTTGCCCTTACCCTGCACACTGGTGTGAGTCATCCCACTAAGAGCACGTCCTCGTTAACACTGAAACTCTTGTGAAACAGACAATCACGGTATTGATGGCCTGTCTGTAAAATGCCTCGTCAAGTTGACAGGGATGGGCAGCTAAGATTAAATGTACCCTATATACAAACAAGCAAGTCACAGGTTACACAATGAAAGAACCATCAACCGAACAGATAACACAATCATTAGATGGAATCAGTAGTGACATAAAATGGCATAACATATCGCACTACTAATAATAACGTTATGTTCATTTGGTCGTAAGTTAGCTGCCCTATCTGAAATAGTTTCATCCATCTCTTGTGGACATAGCGGGTTACGGAACGGCGTAAGCTAACTCTCTCTTGATATGTTTATGATTATCACACTCACAGTAAATACGCTGATCGTGATTATCATCGCCTAGCAAAAGATACCACACATTAGCTAGAAATAGTTACAGCCAGACCTATCGGTTTTTGGGACATTTACTTTGACAACTTAGCTACATTTCTCGGATACAGTAACACCATGCGAAACAGCCCGATGACATATAACGTTAGCAGCTAACACGCTAACGTTAACAGTTGACTCAAGTTGCTAGCCTAGTAGCTAAACCAGCACATATGCAAGTGGCAGTAAGTAAAACAGTACAGCTAGCAAGTTCACTGATTTGACATACCAATTCCAATAACCCGAGCTATCTATGTCCTTACCTGAGGCTAATGGGACCTAACTAAGGAATCTCAAAATAACGCCCGTCTTCCCACTGAATGCGATATCTTCAGTGCTTGATTTCTCACTCAGCCCAAGGGCGGTAACCATAGCTAGATAGGGAGAGCCAGAGCATTCTCAGTGATGTCTGACTGAACCAATAGACAGATAGTCTGTCGGGCGTGAACCAATGGTGTAAATTAGCCCACCCTTTTCATCTAGAAGAACCAATCAGATGAGATATATGGAAAGAAAATAAGATACATACAATAAAATAAATGAACGGCCTAGTGTTAACTAGTTTAGCTCTAATACATTTTTACTGTCTACGAAAAAGATGTATCTGTATCCTGTGAACCAGGACTGAAAATGTATTGCCACCAAGAACAATTGTATCACTGTAGGCCAATTATTTAGATTTGGATGACTGCACACTCATTATGACATCTCCATAATAACTATGCAAACAACATCTGCTGTTTAAGACCAGAAAAAGCACTTAAAGACCCCTGAAAAAGCGGACTTTGAGATAATATCACCACAACTAGACCAATGTGGCAGAGGTGGAATTTATTTATTTATTTTGTATTTAACCTTTATTTAACCAGGTCCGTTGAGAACAGGTTCTCATTTGCAACGGCGACCTGGCCAAGAAAAGCATAGGCGTGCAAGACAACAATTAGTTTCACTTTCAATACAGTGCAAGAATACAGAATATTATATGCTACATAAGTAGTGGGCATTACAAATGCCGGCACGTAGTGAGGTGTAAGTAAGTCGATGGATGTGCAATATACATGAACAGATAAATATCACTGCTGAGATGGTGTAAAGACTAAGAGTCGATTGTGTAAAGAGTCAATAAACAGTTAGTCTAGTGAGCTAGTTAGTGAAGTAGATCAGTTGTAACACAATGTATATGAATAGACAGTCTAGATAAATGCTGAAGTGTATAGTCAAATACAGTTAGTGCAAGTTGCGGTCTACAATTACAATATGAGAAATAAAAAGATCTAAGATACAGAATAGTAATTAAAAATAAGGTAGTTAAGCACAAATTAACATTGTTACACTGAGTAAATGTTAGGTTTAATACAGAGAAAGTTGAAGTGTTTCAGGCAAAATGTAAAAGCGTTTGGAGTGAAGTCTGTAGATCAAAGACGATATCAAGCAACTCTCCAGGTGCTGCCAAGAAGCAGCGGACTATAAACTACCACGGAGACCTGGAAAGATAGACTAAACACACACACATACACGTGTGAAACAAAAATATCTCTCTCTCTCTCTCTCTCTCTCTCTCTCTCTCTCTCTCTCTCTCTCTCTCTCTCTCACACACACACACACACACACACATAGGCCTACACACACTGGCACACAAAAAACACAGTGTGTGGGTAGCTCATCCTCTTTTTACACTGTTACACAACAGCGAAGATAGAATTTCAAGTACCCTCTCGGTTCACACAATATATGCACTGAAACAAGATGCCTTTCGGTAAGAGATGTGGCCGCTGAAATCAGATGAATGATAATCAGTGAAAGGTAGGCCTACCGAGAGGAAGACTTCTTCACTGCCATTTTAAACAAGTTATACACCAGAGTGAATTACATTAGGTATCTGTCCATTCATAATTTGTTTTTGTTTTTTTATACAATCACAATAACATTGCTATATTCCTATTGTGAACCATTAGTCTAGCATCACTATGATAAACATAAAGTTCATTCTTGTGTCAAAACAAAGCTTATATAATTAATTACAAGCATTATCAAGCATAGAGATTTTTATATATAAAAATATAATTTAAGTGGTTGTAAAAAGAGAGACAATTGTCTCTCTTTTTAGGGTTAGGGTTAGACCTTTTTAGAACCTTTGTCAAGTTTAGATGTGTAAACGTCAAGATCGCCGTTCACGATTTAACACAATGGGTGTATGATTGTTTAATATGCAGGCTTATAGCCTACACTTATGCAGAAACACACCTTATAAACATCCAGAAGAAGACTAATTCTGGCGTACAGGGACGCGTAGAAAAGACGTGGAATTCACGGCCAGAAAAGACGTGGAATTCACGGCCAAGTGACGTCAAAGACGTCGGTTCAACTTTCATTTTGGAACTATTTTTCAACCATGACGGGACGTCTCGGACGGACGTCTTTTCAACGGTCATTAAACGTCCAAATGTTTGCTGGAAAGTGTGAAGAAAGTGATGGAAACCGGATGGGAAGGGTTTTTTGTTTGTCTGATTTTTAGCCTATATGCTCTTCAAAAATATATGATGGAAAAAAGGCATTTGTACGTTTAAACTAGAAAAAAATATTTGTCAAACATGACATTTTTCCATTTATTTTATGTTGAGACAACCCTAGTTTTTAACAGTCTACGAGACAAGCACAGACCGTGAGTTTACCGCCACCTTGTGGCCGTTATTGCTCAGTACACCAACATGTCCGCCTCAGCTTGAACTCGGAAACAAAACCTTTCCTCGAAGCCCGGCGATCATTTCCTGTAGGTCACATTTTTACTACAGTTTGGAAGAAATGGCGGACATCGATGAATTGTTCGGGAGTGATGGAGACAGCGACAATGAGCAGCGAGGTAACGTTGAAAGTCGTTAAGCTTATTAGGGATATCGAGTTTTTCCTGATGCTAAGCAGAAATTAGCTTTGCCCGAAGGATGATCCTGAAAGTTAGCTACGTTAGAAATTATGCATTAACGGGATGTTTTCTAAAAGCTAGCTTTGTTATAAACGAGTACACGTTTGTTTTATCCTTCATTTAGTTAACTTTTTACGTTAGCTAGCGTTCACAAGCTAGCTATTTGCATATATAAAAAACATAAATAACTAGGCTATTTCTGTTAGCTAGCAGAGCTGGAAGTCGTTCCAACTTACGTTACACGACTGCATCAACGTAAACGTTACATTGTTTGTCAAGCACATGTTCTCATCAAATGTGCAGCACAACTCAGCTCTGTTAATTTCATCAGTAAATTCCCAGTTTCACATCAGTTTCGTATACTTGAGTTATTCACCAACTTGTTAGTGTCATGACCATTTGTTGCACAGTTATTAGACAGTTCCATAACCGGTTGACAACTTTGACATTTGGAATTCTGTGTTTTCCTTCACATATATATATATATATATATATATATATATATATATATATATATATAAAGACATTTTCACCATAAATTGGTGCGTAAAAATTAATCAGTACGCAAGAAATTAAACATTTGGCCCGTTCTTAGCCAGGAAAAACCCTGAGATTTGATATAGAACTGTGCTAGAGTAATTACGAAAAGAACTGTAATGTGCTAAAATCGTGTCACCAAGTCACCACAACATGAACCAACTGTAAAATGATAAACTGCATTATTGTGTTTCAGAGTCTGGCTCTGGTTCCGGTTCAGACTCGGAGCCCGAGAGACCCCGATCCGCCAGCAACGCCTCAGGCAGTGGCAGCAACAGTGAGAGGGAACGAGATGATGATGATGAGGAAGAGGAAGGCCAGGAGGCAGGGAAACCCAGTATTAATAAGGTGTGTGCCTGTTTGACTGATGACACCCAGCACCAAAAGTGTGGATTTAGTCTTACCCCTATCCAATAGTCACTCAAACATTTAATAGAGTCAAAGTCCCTCCCCTTATGGTGGACCTCATGGGACCTTCATTTGGAGAAAAAAATATGAATGATAGTGAACGGAGAGAGGCAAATTTATTTTTTGATCCCATTTGAATTGAGCCATGGATTACAAATATGATGTTTGTCAATTTAAAAGATAATTTTTCAACCAAAGAACTGGTGTGTTTTATCCAGTGAAGTGTTATCAGCAGATAAGCAAAAGAACAAGCAAGATCCTCTGCTCATTTGAGTAACGTCACATCCCCGGTACGATACACACAGACATCGTAGCTTCAGCGAGACGTCATCCATGAGACTTTGAAGTGTGTGGTCTTTCTAATTACGTATTTTCACAGTCTTATACTATTTATCTTGCCCTCACCAAAAATGATGGCAAGATAAATATGTGCTGCTGATTTGAAAAGTGCTGGAATGGTGCATGTGCACTCAGACAGATTGAAAAAAAAAAATAAATAATGAAATGTTTTGCAGCCAGTATATGCTATAGCGTAATTATTTTTCCCAGCAGCATGTTAACCCTACCTTTTTACACCAGGGGTCTGCCACCATGAATGCATTGTCAAGCTGCTCGAAACACTGAGTAATTGACAAACATTGTGTGCGCCTCTCTTACAAACGTACTCACCTTTCCTTCTACTGCATAGGAGCTGTTTGGAGACGACAGCGAGGATGAGCAACACAGTCAGCACAGCGGCAGCGAGAACCAGTCCGACCGCTCAGGGAACCAGTCGGACGCCAGCATGCGCTCGGACCAGCAGGACAACGACCACTCTGATGCAGAGCAGCACAGCGGCTCAGAGCGCGGACATCAAGACGAGGATGAAGACGAGGAGGACGGGGGCCGCCGGTCAGACGGTGGAAGCCCGGCTGGCAGCGGGATGTCAGGAGCAGGGAGCCCTCGCTCTGAGAGGGGCAGTGTCCGTTCAGACAGAAGGTACGCCGACACACACTGCGTCAGTGTTTAACTGAGATAACATTAGTGATGCCCGAGGGGGACCCCAACAAATACACTATTTCCTCCAGGTTTATAAAACTACAGTGCCCGGCAGTTGACATTTGTTAAACTTTTATCAAAACATTTTTACTTGTATTTCTTCATCTTGGAGGACAAAAAACAAAAAAACTACCTGTATTGTTATGAGACACTTTCCTTTGTAGTAGGAAGTAGGGCTGCACGATGTGAGGAAAATATCTAATTGCGATTATTTTGACTGATATTGCGATTGCAATATGATTCACGATAATGGATATCATTTTTGTATCATTATTCTCATTTTCATTGGAAAAAGAAAAGTGTGATTTATTTTTATTTATTTTCTTGGCGAGGATCTGTACCAAACAAAGATATTTTTTTCTTTAGTCTGTAGGATACGATTTGTAGGCCGGGACGTCTCTGCAGCACCACAATACTTAATTTTAGAATGGTTTGACACATATTTTGCCTTTAACAAATATTGCGCCCCCCCATGCGATTTGGATATTGCACTAGTTCATATTACGATTTCGATAAAATTGCGATTTAATTGTGCAGCTTCACTGTAGGAAGACCAGATTTTAATTTCTTGATAGATTTCTACCAACGTGTTTGTTTTTAAACCAGCGTGCACAGTGATCCTGCGACTCCGCAGTCAGGGCCGGGCACCCCTCACTCTGAAGCTTCGGGCAGGGAGAACCAGTCAGATGATGAGAAGTGGGGAGGAAGGGCTAAGAGCGACCAGTCAGAGGATGAAGAGGAGAAACGACATTACTCTGACGAAGAACGGGAGAACTCCGATGACGAGGGGCCGAGGAACAGGAAGTCAGGTACTCCCAGGGTCCAGGTGGAGGAAATATTGTACATGGACTGGATCCCGAGCCATCCATCTGTGTTAATCTTGGCACATTGGATTTTGTGGAAGAGGATTAGGGCCCAATCTGAAATTGGTATCCTGAGCTCTGAGGTATTCAGAGCTGCTGTCCTATTAATCTCAGGACTCTGAGAATAAATTCACAGGACTCTGAGATTAATAGGAGATACATTTTTCTCTTAGACTTTTTGTACGTGGTAATGAGCCTTTTTTAATTAACTGTACGATTTGTTCATGTGTCCTGCACCTTCAGTTTATATCGTCAGGTGGAAATTATACTGCTTCATCACCTGTTGTGATTTTATTTTTTCAGAGTCTGCAAAGGGCAGTGATAGTGAAGATGATTTCCTCAGACAGAAAACCAAAGCAAGTGCCGCCTCCGACTCTGATTCAGACAGCGATATCGGAACAAAGAAAGGTAAGAAACCGCTTGAGCAAAGAAATATTTGTGCTCCTAACCTAACCTCGTTGGTTCACAGTAGAGATGGTCCGATACCAGTATCTGCTCCGATACTTCCTAAAACGCTGGTATCGGTATCGGGAAGTACTGGAGTTTATGCACCAATCCGATACCACGTAATAAAGCCCTATAGAAAATCTACGTCAAAGTAGTTCATTTATGTTCTTTTTCCATTCTAACTGACAATGTCAAATTGGATAATAAAAGAAAGTTCTGTGGCATTCATTGTTTGTGTTTGTTCATTTTTAACCTGAGCCACACAGACAACAAAGATAGAAATAATATCACATCCACGCAGGTAGTATACAATTGTTAAAACATAAGAAAATATATGACACGCGGATCGGTACTCTGTATCGGCCGATACGCAAGTTTGGGTATCGGAATCGGTATCGGGGAGCAAAAAATGGTATCGGGCCATCTCTAGTTCACAGTAGTATCAACGATTCAAATCTGAGTTTTACTTTTATTAGTTGCAGCTGAAGTTGGCCTTCGTTTTGCTCTCATGTACTTTAAAGCAGTCCCTCTTCCATTCTGTTCACAGTGAAGAAGACGGCAGCAGACGATCTGTTTGGAGAGGCTGACGACATCTCCTCAGACAGCGATGCAGAGAAGCCTCCGACCCCGGGACAGCCCCTGGTATGTGTCTGTCCTCTCCCTCTCTCTCTCTTTCCTCCTCTGATCACCACGTCTCTTAAATTGTGCCCAGTTCTTATTTGATAAGAGTTCCCAAATCTCTTTTTCTCAGAGCTTCACGCTAAGCCTCTCTGAGCTGATCCCTATTATCATGGCTCATTGAATCATACAGTGTTTTTTTGAAATGTTCTCTTCCTCTCCCTCTCTTTGTGCGTTTGTGTCTAGGATATGGAGGATGGGATGGAGGGGGATCAGGCAGAAGAGGAGCCTGCGCCCGAAACTCGTATCGAAGTAGAGATCCCAAAAGTCAGCACAGACCTGGGATCTGACCTTTATTTCGTCAAGCTGCCCAACTTTCTGTCTGTGGAGCCTAGGTCAGAACCTTGACACTGTCAATAAATGCAATATAAACACATTAAAAAAAGAAGGAAAGGGGATGATGAAAGGCATATTTTCAGACACTTACTGCCTCTGATCATTTTACTCTGCTGCTAGTGAGGAGGAGAATTGCGGGAGCTTTGCTTACTGTGTTCAGCTAACTTTTTTGAGTCTTGATCAGCGTAAAAGCATCTGTGTAACTTAAAGGTATACTCATTTAGATTTAAATTAAATCGCCCTTTTATAGGCCCTTTGATCCTCAGTACTATGAGGACGAATTTGAGGATGAAGAAATGCTGGATGAAGAGGGACGGACCAGGCTCAAGCTGAAGGTATGTAGTCCACATCATGTGTGCTTAGTTGTCCGTGTGGGAATAAATAAAAAGCGATTATAAGCTTCTAAAAAAATTTATATAAGGCTGGTGACGTCAAGAAAGTGACCAGAGTTTATTCTTTGTCTCCCACAGGTGGAGAATACAATTCGGTGGAGAGCCAAGAGAGACGAGGACGGAAATGAAGCACGAGAGAGCAACGCACGCATTGTCAAATGGTCTGACGGCAGGTGTGTGTTATGTCGAGCTGGATGTGGGAGGTTACTGCACCGTGAGCAGGACAGGCCCTGTACTTTCTGTGGTTTTTAAATGTCTTTTTTTTTTTCCTGCCACAGCATGTCCCTCCACCTTGGGAACGAAGTGTTTGATGTTTACAAAGCTCCTCTCCAGGGAGACCACAACCACCTGTTCATCCGACAGGGCACCGGACTGCAGGGACAGGCCGTGTTCAAAACCAAACTCACATTCAGGTAACCCAGTCACATGCAGTCTTGCGTAAAGTACTCGAAAGCAATACTTGAGTAAAAGTAAAAGTATCTTACCAGAAATTGACCTTAGAGTCGAAACCCACTGGAAGAAGTTAAAGTCACCTTTTAGAATATTACTTGAGTAAAAGGCTGTGTCTCATTCCGCATACTTCCGTCAGTACACTGCTAATGTGCACAGACTAGAGCCCGATCGATAAAGGATTTTTAAGGCCGAAATCTATACAAATATTTGGTGATTTAAAAATTCGATATATCGGCCGATATATATTTAAAAAAAAAAAAATCCAGAAACGCGTAGCAAAACATAAACAGATTTCCCTAACATTAGTTATTTGTAGTTATTTATAAGTCCTCACTCAAATATTATTATAATGCAGTTTAAAAATAAACTTGTTTGTTTTATTGTCACAACAGAACAGAGGAACATCAAAATATATTAAAGTTCTGATAAATAAAATGTATAAAAATACAAACTTAAGATATGAAGTTTAAAGGGTCAAACACGAGTGTTGCCAACAGGGACGTTGTAGAGCGCCCTCTGGTGGACAAACTGTGCAACGCCAACACTCACAACATGGTTGAAGGGTGTTTAGTCCGTTTTTATTTTATTTTTTAAATATTCATTTATTGGCCATTATAAATGCTGATACCAATAGTTTGGAAAATGCCTAATATCGGCCCACCGATATATCGGTGGGGCTCTAGCACTGACCGCTTACTGCCGTAGTGCCCACTTTTGATGGCTAGTATTGTCCCAAACGGAACACTTATGTTAAAACACTCAGTGGAAATGACAAGCGGGATGAGCGCGACGAACACAACACATGGCAGCTGATTGGACGAACACGTCACGTGGGTCTGGCTGCTCCCCAATTTCAAAACCGACCAAAATGTAGTTCCCCAAAACGTGTTTCTGAAAACATTTTAAGTGAGAAATGGGTCATACGGTGGCTGAATCTGTCTGTTTTTTTGATCAACAAAGGTCAGTTTAAAAGATTTTCGTCAGATTTTTCAGAGGCGGCGAGCCGAGCCGGCCGCTCCTCATTTGCATAAAGTAGCCTGGATTCAACTGATTTAAAACTTGCCGACGTCCCTGGTCCCTCCCCTTCCGCTTTGTAGTCAAGATGGCGCCCGTTTAGTGCAAGTAGGGTCCATCGTTCCACTCTGAACATTTTGAACGTTTTTAGGGGGTCATCCGGGTACTTTCAGTGCACTGGCTTTTTGCGTTGTCTACACAATATACTTACAACTAAGTGTTTGAAGTGTGCAAGTAGGCGGTTTGAGACACATCCAAAGTCTCAAAGTATCTGATATTTACTGTACTTAAGTATCAAAAGTAATTTAATATTAAATGTACTTAACTATTGGATGTAAAAATAAAAAAACACAACTTTGATTATGAAGTTTATTGTGGCTTCCTTATAGTGAAGCATAATATTCAGGTTTTTCCACACTTTCTTAAACATCAAGTCTGACATCAACAAAGAGAAAAACAGAAACAATTAAATTTTTTTGGCGAGAAAGAATCTTTCTCTCCAACGTACGAAAACATCTCTTGCAAGTAACGAAGTTGCTTAGGGGAATATGTAGTGGAGGAAAAGTATAAATTTTATTTTGGATATGTAGTGGAGGAAAAGTATACATTTTATTTTGGATATGTAGTGGAGGAAAAGTTTCCAGAAATATAAATAACAAAGTAAAGTACAGATATGTAAAAATTCTACTTAAGTACATAAACAAAGTATTTGTACTTTGTTACATTACAACACTGGCAACATGCCATTGTTGTCAGTGGTGACAGGCTGCTATTAAGACGTGAGTCTCACACACAGAGCCATGTTTTCACTTGAGGAAAAAAATGATGAGTGGTTGGAGAGACTCCTCCTCTGTCTGGCTCGCTGACATTCTGTCCGTGCAGTAAATAAGCCCCAGGCTGTCTCTTATTCCAAACAACAATATCAGCCTACATTCAAGCTCCATTCCGAATTGTACTCTATGCTGTAAATCCTGGATCACCTTATGCAAGCTGCCCAGGTTTCTCCCGAGAAGAAGTATGTAAGCCTCTTAGCACCCCCAAGTCCACCTGGATGTTCTGTCTCCTAAGACCACATGGGGCTAGTGGGACACTGGCCAAAGCTGCTTTAATGCAAAAAACAGTCCTCCACGCTGCCAGACAGGACATTGCCATTTGTTCTGATTGTGTATTATCATCAGAGCAGAGTTTTGATTAGGATTAGAGCTGAAGCGGCTCAGGGTACAAATGGTTAGGTAACAGTGTTTTTGTTTTTGTTTTGTTTTTTTATATAAGGGGTGACTTCACAACATAATGGAGCAAAAGCATTTAAGCAAGATGGATACAGAGTTTGGGCTTAGATTTTCTGTTTACAGCTGGTTGAGAGGCTCAATTTTCCAACAGAATAGATTTTAAATATGACCGACGTTGATCTGAAAGCGAAAGGTATGCATTCATTCACTGCATCACTTTCATGCTTCCAATAGCTTCCTAGTAGTCTCGGAGCAAAATCATGATAGCAGTAGGTTCAATCATAATTCTTTTTAAAAAATATGTTGAAAAAATATCTCTGAGAGCTGATTATTTAGGAAATCATTAAAGTTCTTTCTTGTTGAGGAAAATTGAGGCCATCGATGCAGGTAGAAAAAAAAATGCTGATTCCACTGAAACCACTGTAGTGCCAAAATAAGAAACGATCAATTTCATAAAAAACAATTGTGAGGTGGAGGATGTTCTGGTTTGGGGACAGTGGGGAAAACCGCAGCAACAGTGGTTTCCTGTGAGGTCTGCTGCCAGTTTCAAGCCATAGGCAACAAGTCTGAGGTATGTGATGCTTAAAGGTGCCCTGTGGCGTTTTCCTGCAAAGAAACCCATTTCTATTTGCTTTGCAGAATTTCTTATTGCACCATTGAGCTAAATAACGAATGAATGAATTGACTTCCTCATAAAAACATTTGCAAATCTGACTTTTTGAATATAACCCTACATTGTTTGTATCCATGTTTGCCTGCTAGCAGTCTTCCTTTTCTTTCTTTTCTGGCTTGTTGCTACGTTTCTTGGGGTGTTAAACGCCACCAAGTGTCAATCAGTGTAAGAGCGTGAAACCATTGGCAGGAATATGCATCACATTGCCCGTGTGCACAAGTTAGAGATAAGGTAAACCTTGATCCCAGAGGGGGAATTCGGTTGATACATCGGCCCAAAGACAGCAATATTACAGATAAATAAAGACGGTAAAAGAATAAATAATCTATCTTATTTCTAGATAGAAACATAGCCCACTCATAAAAACATTGTTCCGTAGCACTACTAGTGGTCACCAATGGTAACTCCACAGGACCTTTTTAAACGAGTGTGGAATTGAAGGTGAAAATGAAAGAAAGTGGTGAAAACTGTTTGAAGGAATGCTATTAAAAAAAAGAAGTCTCCTTAAGTCTGACATTGGTGGTGTGTTTCTTCTGTATTTCCAGGCCCCACTCCACAGACAGCGCCACCCACAGGAAGATGACCCTGTCTCTGGCCGACCGCTGCTCAAAGACGCAGAAGATCAGGATCCTTCCCATGGCTGGCCGAGATCCCGAGTCGCATCGCAACGAAATGATCAAGGTAACACGCTCTGTCCATTTGTGCTGTCCTGCTTGTCTTTTCCCCAGCCCTGTTTGAGAATGGTTTTGTTACCACAGGGACCAAAAAATGTGGCACGAGGCCAGTTGTTGACAAGCATCACGGCCAGTTACATAATGACATAAGCGGATGTGCTTACATAATGGGGTTGCAGTGGTCAGTGAAATGAAAATAGTGTCAGCAAGTTTGGAAGGGGGGGCTGGTTATGTTTCTATTGTCAGTGTCAACCTAACAAGTAGTGCTGATTTATAGTCTCACTGTGCTCAGCACTCACCTGGGGTGTGTTTGGCTAATGTGGTTGTTGAACGTAGAAACACAGCTTTGCTTAAAAACCTGTTAACATCCACCTCTTTTGCCTGATTTTCGCCTATTTCTTGTTCCCAAAGGGAAACGCTTATAACAGAAGAACTGTAAGGCCAAAATACATGTATGAGGCATCATTTGAAACCTAATTTCTTCTACTTTATAGACATGTGCTTGATTAGCATGTGATTAAAACAGAACATACACTACAGCAGTTCAAACATGGTTCAAAATAGTTATTTTGGTCCGTTCTAAAAAAACGTAATTTTTGAAAAAAAATAACAAAAAAATACTTGGTGCCACACTATGAAGGACACAACACAAACCTTCTACACCTTGTCAAGAAGACCTATATAAAGTTTCAGAACTCTAGTCCTAACCTAATGGGAGCTAGGGAGTTTTCTGTATTTGGTATAACAAGTGTCACCGGTGTGCCAAAACCTCTCCAAAACTTCTCCAAGTGACCAAATGTTGCTAAATGCTTTTACTCACTTCTATGCTATTAGAAAAAACATACGAAATACTTAAAATGACTTAAAAAACCTTTTTACATTCATTCAAACACTGTTGATCATATTTTTTTCTCATAAATCACATGTATGCGCATGCTGGCTCTGGGAGGCGGGGCTTAGGTCTGTTACCCATTCATTTGGACTGGTTCCCATTGGATATTCCTATCATGCTATATACCGTTGGAAAGGGAATGTGATTGGCTACAACTTCCATGATTGACGTGTTGATAGCCAATGACAGCTTTTTCTAAGATTGCTGCTCAGAGAGATGACGCAGGCGTATTGACGCCCACAGTGGGAGCGCTTGTTTGGGCGTCCGGGGCTGTCCCGGGGTGAAAACTTAACAGAAAAAGGTGGGGATAATTTCATTGTGTAGGCAGCAACCTGAGGAAAACAACTATACCCAGCAACACGGTGCAGGGCAAGGAGAAATATATTATTTCAGACGGAACGAGATCGGCTAATGAAGTTAGCAGACAGTTAGCGGACAATTAGCATGGGTTCTACAGGACAATATTCATAACCTGGATTAATTCTTGTGAAAAAACCTTGTTATCCTTTTGATCTGTGGACACTTACGGACTAGAGGAATATATATAAGCCAGGAATGGACGCGGATTGAGCGTTTAGGACAGCGTACAGGTAGGGAAGCATCAATTTTCTTTTTTTTTCTTTTTTTTTTCAAATAGCATGAGCACTAAGATCATGAATAATGCTTTGGTGCTTATGATTTCAGTAAAATGAACTGAATGATTCAATTGCAGAGAATTTTACGAATCAAACAATATACAGCATGTCCATATTGACAAAAGTTTTGAACTTTTGTGGGTAAATACTATTATGTAACACATCAGAACACGTCTGTTAACCCCCATCGGCCCGTCGGCGGGCCGGTGGGGGTTAACAGGTTAATACCTGCATCCTTTGTAACCGGTAAGTATCAATGAAGTCTGACTTCAGCCGGATCCGTAGGAGCTGGTAATGTGAAAATCTTAATAACGCGTGACACTTTCCTCGTCATTTTCAATTGTACGGGCAAGTTGCAGTTGTACATTTAACTACAATAGAACGTTTCAACGATTTTGTCGAAAATTGATTATTTTTTTTTTTGGTTTTTTTTTAATGGATATCTTAATTACCATTTGAAAGCAGCTTTTTATTCAAAAGTACAGCTTATTCAGTTGGAGGGGGGTGACTTGGAGGATGGAAAATGTTGAAATAAAAAAAACCTTCATGCAGTGAGTATAGTGTCAAAATATTGTAGATATTTTGGTTACAGACATCTGGGAAGTCTTAGACAAGGGAATATATTCTTAGTGCTTCTGTATACTGATATGTGATTCATCTGTCAGACCAGCGTGACAGTCATGCTTATAGTCCAGTTTTGACACAGAACTCTTTGGTTTAGCGCTCCCATTGTAGTGAGTTAAACCGATTAACATGGCTGCTGTTCAGCTGCACTTTCAGCTTGTTTGTGTTACATTTCTAGTGTATTTTCAGAGTTGGATGCAGCTCATGTGCTTGTAACATCTTGAGTTTGACTGTAGCCTCAGCCTTTTAACGGTTACCCCACTCTCCCTTTTCTTTCCTGTCTCTGCCTTGAGCCGACCATTCAAGATGGATAGAGTAGTTTATTAATCCCAGTAGGAAATGGCTTTGTTATAGCAGGCGTGTTACATCAATCACAAAACAATAAGCAGGATAGGGGTACTCAACGAGGTAGATATGAAACAAAGTACAGTAACAACCATAAATAACAGACTAGACTGAGACGAGAAACTGAAGAGCTTGGCCAATACTAAAATTTTAAATATATTCTGAAAATATACTGTACAATGATGGTGCAAATAGCATATGGTTAATATTGGTTAATATTTGAGTCAAAAATACCTGAAACTAATATGTAAACTATAGCTGAAACCCTCATCATGTATAATGTAATGTATAATCATTATTTTATTTTTTATATATATATATTTGGGCTGCTACTTCTTAGTTGATTAGTCGACTAATCGGTCGTTTTGGACCGTTCCTACTAAGATTTCTTTAGTCGATTAGTCATTTTTTATGCTTATTCATGCTTAATGACTTATTTCCAAGAAACTTCTGAACACATTTATGGTAAACACAAGATTTAAAGTGGTGCTTTTGCAGGATTAATTGTGGAGAAACTCAGTTTTACAGATGGTTAATTAACTACATTTATATTGTGCTTTTCTGGTCTTAACCACCTCTCAAAGCGCACAGCTCTGTCAATTAAATCAACTAATCGATTAGTCGACAAAATCGTATAAGTGTTAGTCGACTAAGAATTTCTTTAGTCGAGGACAGCCCTAATATATATACACACACACACACACACACACACACACACACACACACACACACACACACACACACACACACACACACACACAGTACTGTGCAAAAGTCTTAGGCGGGTGTGAAAAAATGCTGTAAACTAGGAATGCTTTCAAAAATATAAATATTTGATATATAAATATATTTATTTTTAACAATTTACAAAATGAGAAGTGAGCGAACAAATGAAAAATCTTAATCACATCAATATTTGGTGTTACTACCCTTTTCCTTCAAATCAGCATCAATTCTTATAAGCAAAAAGTCAGGGATTTTGTAGGATTGTAGTCCGGTGTATGATCAACCAATTATAGTATATAGGTAGTTATACTGCATCAGCAAGGTCTCTCCCAGAGAAATATTTCAAAGCTGACTGGTGTTTCAAGATGTGCTGTTCAAGCTCTTTTGAAAAAGCACAATGAAACGGGCAACGTTGAGGATCGTAGACGCAGTGGTCGGCTAAGGAAACTTAGTGCAGCCAATGAAAAACACATCAAGCTTATTTCCCTTCGAAATCGGAAGATGTCCAGCAGTGCCGTCAGCTCAGAACTGGCAGAAACCAGTGGGACCCAGATACACCCATCTACTGTCCGGAGAAGTCTGGCCAGACGTGGTCTTCATGGAAGAGTTGCAGCCTAACAGCCATACCTCCGATATGGAAACAAGGCCAAGCGACTCAACTATGCACAAAAACATAGGAACTGGGGTGCAGAAAAATGGCAGCAGGTGCTCTGGACTGATGAAATGAAATATTTGGCTGTAGCAGAAGGCAGGTTCGCCGAAGGGCTGGAGAGCGGTACAATTAGGGCTGAAACGATTCCTTGAATAATTTGATTACAAAAAATCCTCGAAGCAAAATTCTTGGCCTCGAAGCTTCGTTAAATCAATGTAATTAAGGTTGTCCGGCTCACTGTGTTTCCGCACGGAGGATTATTACTAGCACAATACTAGCACATAACAGGTTGACGCTTCTGTGGACACAAGACTGACGGCTCAGATTACAATTGCAGACATGAAGGAAGACGAAAATAGAGCCAAGGTCATTAAAAACTATCTTCAGCGTAAAGAAGAAACAAGAAGTCGTGCAAGTGATGGCATGGCACCCATAGATCCCTGATCTCAGCATCATGGAGTCTGTCTGGGATAACATGAAGAGACAGAGGGATTTGAGGAAGCCTACATCCACAGAAGACCTGTGGTTAGTTCTCCAAGATGTTTGGAACAACCTCCCTGCCGAGTTCCTTGAAAAACTTTGTGCAAGTGTGCCTAGAAGAATTGATGTTGTCTTGAAGGCAAAGGGTGGTCACACCAAATATTGATTTGATTTAGATTCCTCTTCTGTTCATTCACTGCATTTTGTTTATTGATGAAAATAAACTATTAACACTTCCATGTTTGAAAGCATTCTTAGTTTACAGCATTGTTTCATACCTGCCTACAACTTTTGCACAGTACTGTATATATTTGTGCTCTATTTAAAAAAAAAAAAAAAAAAAAAAAATGTTTGGGCTAGTGGACCACACATTATTTGATTGAAGAAATAGCTGACAAAGCCAAACCTGTTGATTAGTTTGAATAGATGACTGCATCCTACCTCAACAAAAACAATGGTCATTCTTGTAATATATCTAAAAATGTGGACAGACCACCTTACTGCTTATATTAAAAGACATGAATGAAATCCCCCCCCCCCTCTTACATAGAAGTTCCATAGAGTGAATTTCCTCTTACATAAATGATGCACTTAGATTACCAGCTCTAAACAAAATGTCAAACTTGAAGCCAGTAAAAGTCATTCCCACCGTTGTCTCTCCTGGCAGAAAGAGGAGGAGCGGCTGCGAGCGTCTATCCGCAGAGAGTCCCAGCAGAGGAGGATGAGGGAGAAGCAGCACCAGAGAGGCCTGAGCAGCAGTTACCTGGAGCCCGACCGCTACGATGACGAGGAGGAGGGCGAGGAAGCCATCAGCCTGGCAGCCATCAAGAGCAAATACAAGGGAGGAGGTGGCCTGAGAGGTGAGGACTAATACACGGTCACATTCTCCCTTTTTATTATTTCTCACAACATTTTTATGAAGTCACTGAGATCTAATGCATATTCCTCCTTTTTTTTTGTTGTTGTTGTTGTTGCCCCGTCTCGACCCAATCCAGAGGAGCGAGCGAGGATCTACTCGTCAGACAGTGATGAAGGCTCTGATGATGACAAGGCCCAGAGGCTGATGAAGGCCAAGAAGCTAGACAGCGATGAGGTAGGTGTAGTATCCTGCTGGACAGAGAGGGGGCAGTGTGACGCAGTTCACTGTGGAGCTTAAAAAAAAGCCTACTTGTCGCCTGTCATGTGAGCTGAACAAGACAAGAAATACTAGTCCTTCTATAGAACTTGCAGTTAAGTATGTACTGACTGTTGATGCCAAACCAAAGTTGTGGGACTTCCAAAAAACAAAGTGCAACTGAAACATGACAGACTGAAAGTACCGAGAAGCTGTACAGAATGACTGCTGCTGTCAGCATCAGAGCGTCATCGCTCCTCTTCTGTTTTTTTGCAGGAGGGCGAAGGTTCGGGCAAGAGAAAGGCAGAGGACGATGAGGAAATGGCCACCAAGAAGGCCAAGAAATATGTCATCAGTGACGAAGAAGAAGAGGATGAGGAGGTGGTGGAGGAGGAAGAAGATGACGAATAATTCACGTATTTTTTTTTTTTTAATCATTCCACTGTATTATCAGTGCTCAGCCCACATGGCATATAAACAGCCATATTTTGTTTTGTATATTTTCTTAAGACCTGTGTGTGGGTGAGTGTGTCTGTAGGTGTGATTGTGTGTTTGCTTGTTTATGTTGTGTATAGCAGAGGTGAGAAATAAAGAAATGGTTGTCTTATGTAACCAATGTTTCCAAAGGCCCCTTTTATCTCTTTTACCATAACGATTCATATGCATGAATCACACTGTTGGGAGTTAATGAAACAAAGTGCTTAGTCCAGTTTCCAAACAAAAAGAAGGTCAATCGGATAAGTGCTGTGGATTGATTTGGGATTAAATTGGGTAAATGGCATAACCGCATCGCCTGCCGCTCACTCGCACAACAAAACACATCATTGACCAGTGTTTTACCAGTGTGCCAATTTAGTTCAAATGAGTTCATGTGGATGGAAATGTGCCCTTGAGGAAAGAACTGCAGAGGGTAGTTTGGGAAAAGAATCAACTTGTGTTGAAAGAAGCAACCAAACCCACCTGACAGGAGGGGCTAGAGAATGGGGGATTTGGGAATTGAGCTGCTGCCCAGGCAGGGAGCAGAGGCCTCTCTAGGAATTATGGGTTTTATAAAAACAAGTTGACATTGGTACCCACTACCATTTCCTACTCACCTCCTCACCATCATCCCGCCTTAATATCCACAACTGGGAGACACTGCTACATGACGATAAATATACCTGTTGAATAGCTTGATAGCTTTCCAACAAGGACCACCGTAGATATAACCATTTAGCTTTATTGTGTTTTTATTATCCTACATTTTCAAATCGTTATTTCATTATTTTTCTTTCTCGTTTATTTACATTTTGTTATTAACAAATACATATATCTAGCACTAATTGGCTGTCATAACTATACTTTCAGGAAACAAAGATTTAAACATTGAATTTATAGAGATTTTTTTTTTAAATGCTGACATTTAAAAATGTAAATGTTATTGTCTATAACATTAAATCCAAATGTGAAATGCAAAATGTACTCAAACAGGGCAGAGTCTAAAGCCACACTATCAGCTCTGTGATGCTGTGGGTAATGTTACAGGCACACTGGTTCAACTAATTGCTAATGTTAGCATGCATGTTGAAGTTAAGCAGGTAGCCTATAATGTTCACCTTTTTCGCCTTCTTGGTTAAGCGTGTTAGTATGCTAACATGAGCTAATTTGCACGGCATGATCCTCTGGGAACCATAAATATCAAAACAAAATTCCATGGCAATATATCCAATAAGATATTTCAGTCCGGACCAAGTTGGTGGACTGACGACAGACCGACATTGCCAATCATGGAGCCACGCTGCTAGCATGTATTATGTGAGCATATTGATAACTTGGAGAGAAAAACATTTGTATATCGTGGCTTGTTAATATCTGTTTTCTTTTTCTAAAAGCTTCTTGTTAAAAACCACAATAATCTGTATTGGTGGAATTATTTATTTGGTATTTACTCAACAGCATTATATTTTAAAAGTAAATGTTATCATTGCGGCCTTTGTGTCATTCATACAAATGCCAAATCCCATAGCCAATAGTATAATGCAAAACATAGCTACTGTGTGATGTGGTTGTGGAATATTTTAAAAATAGAAATTGGAGGACTCTCAGAAAGCTTTTCAGTCTGTTTAGGTGCGTCAGTGCTCCAGTTGTTAGGAAGCAAATTAGGTTGGGTGAGGTATTGTGACTTGATCCCTTTGAGCCATAGAGTGAGAGGGGAATGTAGAGAACAACAGTCCCTGTTACTGATTCAACTTCATCAGCCAGAGTGACGCACAGTGTCACACACACACACACACACACAAGCATTTATGGGTTCCCAGAGATAGATAACAACCCCTGAATCTGACCTCTCCCTCAGCCCTTTCCAGACAGAACTGGCTGTAGCGATGGTTTGATTGGTAAAAGAGTGATTAAGTAAGAGTTACATAAATTGGCTGCATTTTCTCTCTTGGCAACGGCCTATCTGGGGCCACATTGAAATGGCCACAGACTACTGTCAGTACAGGGTAAAGTATCAAAGACCCCTTGAGTAGTGTTCACACGGCTTGAATATGAGACAGGTTCTGTCAGGACAGCCGTGTTTAAAAGAGCCTTTTCTGAGTGTTTGGAATCTGAAACCAGTTCCCAGAAAAGTAATAATGAAGCTGCTTTTTTTTTTTGCTAGTTTGGAGTGAGGTTATTGTGCAACTAAACCACTCATTCCTTAGGTCGAGTTGTACCATGCAGCGTTAGCATTTCTAACATTTACTCAGCATAGGCCTGTGCGTGTGCACTTGCATATTTATGCCATGAGTAGAACCCCCAGTATAGCAAATGCTAAGCTATATAAAGTGCATACTGTGAATGTTTAATGCCGCTTCATGCAAATGTTGTGTCTTTGTTGCCTTGAAGGAGAAGGTGTAGTGGTGTGTGCTGCATTATCTCAGACTGCAGTGGGTTATGTAAACCCAATTCCACACAGCAAGGAGTGAGGAAGGGAGGGGACGGGAAGAGAGGAGAGGGGGAGGCACTGCTACACTGACTGATGGGGGATATAGCAGAGGGGAGGGCTGCAGCATTTTACACACTTTTTGTTTGTTTTCTCCTCCCCCTTCATCTCATCTTTCTCTCTGTATCACTTCTTTCTACCAGCTACCCCGTTTTCCCACCGTCCAGCCTGAACCTGGAATCCGTAACATCCCATTCTCTGTAAAAGAAAGCACAGACAGAGGCAAAGCAGAGCAAAGAGGGTATGTTTTCTATTCCTAGAGCCTTGTAGGCACACACACACACACCGAAACACGGCTGAGGGGTAACTGGGCCACTGTTCTGCCAATTAGGCCCGAGGGGAGACGGGCGCCTGGGTCAGGTGCTTGTTGAAGTAAACAGAGATGTGTTTTCATTAATCTCAGCCTCCTCTTTGTTTGCCTGCACTGATGCCCATGTTGACCTGTGTGTGTGTGTGTGTGTGTGTGTGTGTGTGTGTGTGTGTGTGTGTGTGTGTGTGTGTGTGTGTGTGTGTGTGTGTGTGTGTGTGTGTGTGTGTGTGTGTGTGTGTGTGTGTGTGTGTGTGTGTGTGTGTGTGTGTGTGTGTGTGTGTGTGTGTGTCCGTGTCCACGCACATTTATTTGTTTATTGTTTATATTCCATGGCAATCAGCTGATCTTCCTGGGGTCCACACCTGACATTCAATACATGACATGAAGATTAAAAACATCAATCAAAAAGATTGATTTATTTTTTATTAGGTGGATTTTGAGGGGTCAATTATTCCACCTCTGTATCTCTTTGTGAAAGGATGCTCAGGTAATATTATGGTCCTTGACTTATGTGTTGGTTTCATGTTTGATGCTGGAGAGGTGTGATTCCTGCACACCACTTCAAGACATTTATTGAACCAGTACATCAAACATAACTAACGTACGTACCTCCTCCCAACCTCTTCATGAAATTGGTTTATTAACAGGGTTTATTAACATTAACAATTTGTTCCCGTTCTTTTTCATCTTTTGTATTATATTTTTACATTTTGTAATGTCACCTAGAGCATTGTTTGCTGTGTTGTACTTGTTCAAAATACAATAAAATGGTGTAAATTACAGTCACTGACCCTCTTCAGAGAGGAAGTTGTGTTAACTGAAAATGAATACTGCATGCATGATGATTGGAAAGTTATTGTTCAGCTCTATAAGATGGTCAGATGAACACATTAGTAACCTTACAATTAATATAAAGAGATTCAAACAGTGCAGCCCTGAGGTTCTTTTCCTCTGCTGCAAACAGGGAGAAAACAAACAACCTTTTTGCACTAAACCTACAATATATAAGTGTTTCTTATATGTAGTTCCCATTTAATTTCACAGACTTAGTCAAAATATTTCAATTTTTATTCTATCTGTTATATCTCATTTGTTCACTTAATTTAATTCTAACAGTGCAACTCTGTGTACCCTGACTGTATTTCATAGCTCGGTGCCCTTTACCCCTGCCTCAGTATGTCTCTTCCCCCTGCTGCTGCTTATATAAGAGGCTAATAAATAAAATAGAAACACAATACTCTACTCTCTCCACAGGATCCCCAAACACTCACACATGACACTGGCCCAGAGACTGCAGTGAGGGTCTTAGCAGGAACATTTTCCCTTACGCACAAGCCGGTGTGCATTATTCACATGCACATACACGCAAACATTACTGTAACAATTCAGTATGATGTGGGTTTTTTTTTCCCTTCTGACCTTAACGATTTGGGTCAGCCTGTTCCGGCGAAGAAATGGGGCTTAGTCTGTAAACAACGGGTTACCTTCAGCTGTGAGCTGCTCTGCACACAGATTACACTTGAGCCTTTCCAAAAACAGACAAAACAAATAAGCAAGGTGACTCTCTGTGGCACAGCTTCTCCAGAGCAGGGGCCACTCGTCGACTTCATTAAACACAAAAAGTAGTTTGCCCTTTAAATGCACTATTCATAACTCCATCATTATCTATTGTATCTATCTATATGCTATCTATCTACCTATTTATCATTAATCACAATGCATAAATAAATAAAACACAGTTTTGGTTTGTCACACTTTGAGCTCACATGAAAAGGATGGTAGTTACTTTTGAAAGTTTTGACTTTTTTCTGTGCGGTCCATACGGACATTATTTGGTTCACCCACACACATAACATGGGTTGCTCACAGGAAAGTCACTATTCACATTTACTCAACTACTTATGTAAAACGTTGAGATATTTGTACTTTGCTTACTATGTTACTTTATACTTATTCTTCACTACACTTTAGCTGTAAATCCTGTACCCTTACCCCCCTACATTTATTTGACAGCTGTAGTTACTTGTTAATTTTCAGATTGAGTTTCCACCTTACAAAACAAATGATCAGCTTGTAAAATATAACACATTGTTAAAAATTAACTGAAAGGGACCAGACCCCTGGTTTGGGTTGGGTACCACCGGACTAAATTCAACTTTATAATTTGTTAATATAGCTAACCCCTCACCAACTGAAACAGTAAAATGTTGCATACACATTTATGCGTACATTTTAATAATCTAATAATGTCATAATAATATATCATTGAGAAGAGACATTATTCTGCAGAAAAGGGGATTTTGATATTTGATGTACATTTGGCTGACAATACTTCTGTACTTTTACTTAAGTAGGAGTCTAATCCTGGACTTTTACTTGTAATGGATTATTTATATTGTTATATTGGTACTTTTACTCTTAAGTAAAGAATCTGAATACGTCCTCCATCCCTGGCTTGGCAAGTGATTACACACAGAGTAGACAATGATGTGACACAATTCCTGACCCAGTTGTGTGTGTAAACAGCTTGACATGAGGAACATCACGGGACCACAGGTTTGGCATGAAAGGGTCCCACATGGGTCAGTCATGTTGACAATAAAAAGGGGTATGATTGTAAAATGTTTCCACTTTGTAATTAGCCATGCACAAATGTTACTAAATTGTTATTGACCTACAAGTTCTTTAGCCTTCCTCCAAAGGGTAAGAAGAGGTCAAAAAGTGCCTGATTATGGCTGTGCTATTCCACCAGATAAGCCTCTTTCCGACCAAGTAGTTACAGGAACGTAGTTATAGGAACAGTCCACTTCTAAACAGTTCTTCTAGCTACTCTCCCCCAAAACCAGTTTTTCCATTTGCATTCACACTGGCCAAGTGGCCATAAGAACTGGCAGGAGGGGTAAGGGAGTGACGCAAGCACGGCAACGGTCTTTGTAGCGTCGTCACTTGACTTTAGCGCCACATACAACAACAAACCAGCATGGAGGAGGCCATGGGAATGTTCCTGTTGTGCCTTCCCGGGATCCTCATAACGGAGTTTGAACGGCGGCGTTTAAAGACTAGGCTGGAGTACTTAACAGAGAAACACAGAAGACAAAGGCTCCAGCGTAATATGATGCTAAATAATATGATGGGAGTGCAAGTGCCGGGTTGACAGTGGGTGTGACTTATAAGTTGGACCAATCAACATAAACCTAGGTCACTATGAGGAAAAGGGAAAAGACCCTGCCCTGAAGTAGGAGCTGAAAGAGTTACAGGAACTGCGGTCAGAGGAACTTAATAATCCCCAAATTGGTCCAGTCGGAACACGAGAAAAAAAGGGTTCTAGGAACGTTATGTTCTAGGAACTGCAAAAATCCCTCTGGTCAGTAAGGGACTATAGTATAGCTGTCTTGTATGCCTAATTTTATACAATTTTTGTTTCTCCAAATTTCACATATTTGATGTCTTTGGATAATTGGGTTGGGATCTCTACAATAAAGTTGAATGACTTTGAACAGTGTTTAGTTGCAGCCAAAAATGCTGCTTTGAACAGCCCCCATTATTATAGTGTTATTGTCTGAAATCTGGACACTACCAACAGATTCTGCATATGTTACTACTGTTTCATGCGTTTCATTGTTTGGTTTTAAAATATGTATCCCTGAAAAACAGTATTGACTTTGAGTGCATTATCCTGGTTGAATAAAATTGAATTTGGTTGCACAGCGTGAGTTTGATGTGTTTGTTCTCAGTTTGCTGATGGGTCATCGGCCTGTCAGTGAGGTTTAAGGAGTTAAAATGAGAAAGCAGAGGATACACACCCACCATAGGATGTAGGTTATAGACACAAGGAGAAGGGGGAAATGGTTAGGGTTAGCCCTGAAATGGGGGCCAGAAGAGAGGAGAAGAGTGTTGTGGAAGAGAGCGGAGGATGGGGAAAAAAAGGTGCTGAGGTCAGGTGTGGGCCGAGAGCTGGTCCAGTCCCCCTGGGCCTGTGGTATTTCAGAGCCCAGTGTGACTCGCAGTACATTACACCCTACTTCTGACCTTCAGTTATCTAACCGGCCTGACAGCACCAAGCCAAGGAAACACTCTTTCTCTCTCTGTCTGTCTTTCTCTCTTTTCCATCTTATTTGTCTATCGTCTACCCTCTGTCTCACCTCCCCAGTTAGATAAGCCAAAGCATTTAGAGCAGGATTATGGATGACTAGTGCACCACAGACTTTGGTTGAGTGATCAGTTTAGTTTAATTGATTCCTGGCTTGTTGCCTGGATACCAGCTTCACTTTACTGTCTAATTTGGGATAATTGTTTTAGTTTTAATAAATTCTTTTGTGAAGTTTCTTTAACTGTTAGAGTCCTTGATGTCAGAGCCAGACTGAAACAAACCTGAAGAAATCTGAAATAGTTACTCTTCTACACAGTGTGTAATGGAAACAAGGCAAGAAAGGGTTAGTATTTGTATTTTTAACATCTGATGCTACATTGTTATAATGTCCTCAATATTTTGGAACAAATGTGCAACTGTCAAGTATCAGAACAAACAGTGACGTTTTATTTCATCCCTGGTCACGTGACAGCACAGGGTAACAATTATATGCTCTTCGGGACACTTTTATCTAGACGTCTGCTTTGATTGGTTGATGATTGATGGTCAGGCCTGGTCTCTGTTGTCTTTATCTTCTCTGGACTGCAGTTATGAAATCACTCTGCAGTGGACTGCTGAGAGTGCTGCTGCAGAGAGCGAGAGGAGCTGGTTTCTGCTGAAGCTAACACCTTTTCATTGCTCAAAACAGAACCCCTGACAGAGAGGGAATTCTAAAACCTGGTTATGATTTTAAGTGTGTGTGTGTGTGTGTGTGTGTCATTCTCATCTGTAGTCTAACAGATCTTTCCATTAACTATCTGTTTTTCTACCCTGTCCCCACTTCTCACTCTCAGAAGTTCCTTTATGTCTGTTGTAGGGTTAAGGTTAACAAACTTTGGGATTTCTCTGATGTGCAGTGTTCTCTTTTCTCATATTCTACATGTTTGGTCAACTGTATAATTATTGACGTAGGCTACTGTTTATATAATGGCCTATACTGTAGAATAGAAAGGAAAGCAGGATGCAGCAGCTTTAGTCGTGTTAGGAATGTACAGCAACTTGTCTCATTGAAAACACAAATTACCCCCTGGGGCCTGACTGGGCCTCTGTGTCAGGCCTTTGGTCTTATACTATATACTGTGGTTTTGTGGAACTTTTTACCCATCCTTACCCTCTTAACATTTATGCCAGTTTAACTCTCTCCCCCCCACTCTTGTTTGAATAGGTAAATAAACTGGCGGGGAGAGCAAAGATCTCACCCATGTGTGCCTCATAGACGCATCCACTTGTCCACTCGCCCCTTTTTCATGACTGCAAATCATCACCATGGATACTTCCACAAATAGAGCATCAGCTGAATGAGAACACCCAGTGCATTTGAGAGAAGCCAAAGGTATACACACACACACACACACACACACACACACACACACACACACACACACACACACACACACACACACACACACACACACACACACACACACACAGACACACATTTTATACCTGGAGTGAGAACAATGGTCCATATAGCTTCTTTTCAGGGTCCCTCACATGCTTGGTCTGACCCACTTTCCCTAATGGTGCCATAGCAGATAAGAGCAAACTGTACAAACTGAAGCACAATTTGGAGAAAACAAAAAAAGTTGTTGAAAGTTCACATTTCCTGTTAAAAGTGAAATAGACCTTGGAAATGATTGGAACAATGATATCAAATTTTTGTTTCTTATTGTCATTCGGATGTAGACGAATGCAAAATTATCATTTTGTTTCATTCCTTTGAGCATTGCACTTAAAATCTACTCAAAAGAATCTGCTGTTTATACAATGGCTTAATGTTAAATTTTTTTATTAGCATCATACATAATTATTTCTTTAAAGATAACAACAGCTGTAATCACTCTAATGAGTGTTGACCCACAGTTTATTCCGGAACGGCAGGCAGCTGACCTGTGGATGGCTGTAGGGAGTGCAACCTCTGGTAAAGTTTTAATCAGTTAAGAGGATTCATCCGTGAGATTACATACCTTTATGGAGGGATTTTCTCTTTCAACATCATATTAACAATCACAGCTCAGCACAATCAAACACACCAGAGAGGGACAAAGTAATGTTAACACACTAACTTTAGAGAAAAGACTACCTTTAAAGTACTTTAGTAACATTTACAAGTACTGCTACAAATGTAGTTTACATCAGATTGAATGCCAGATTGCAGCCATAAAAGAAACATCTAATGTGGATTTTTCTTTTTTATCCTGACAAAGACAAAGTCAATCAAAAGACAAAGATTACTGGTCATAGTTTCCAGATTAAACAAAGGTTATATGACAGGGACATCGGAGACACATGTATTTACAGTAAATCCACAAGGTTTCAATCCCAGTTGGATCTTTGCAACATCAAAATGTATTTAAATAATTCAATAGGTGTGTTCTATTGTCTATAAATTCAATTTTTATTTGTATAGTTAAATGTAATTTGTATAGTGTTATTTCTTCATGCCCAAGTTCTTACATACACTTGCTTTATATTTTTGTATTTCAGAAGACTTTCTACTTTTACTAATTTCCAGAAATCTACTCCACTACCTTTTTTTCTGACAGCTGTACATACCAGTTATTTGGTTGATTAGTATTCTAAAACATAATTTAAAAGAGTTTAGGAAAGAAAGCATGGAAAGCATGACATCCTGCAAATTATACGTATATAGAGTTTTTCATCCAACAGCAACAATATGATGCATTGTTGTAGATTCATATAATAATGATGTAGTTAATTATTTAAAAATCCTCATGCAGTGTTACAGTGAATACAGGACCTTTACTTGTAATTGATTATTTCCTGGCACTGTTTCTACATATGCCACCACAGAAAAAGGCGAGTCAGAGACTGAGTGACTGACTGACTAAATTAAAAAATCTCAGCAGGCTCTGTTGCATGCTGGGAGAGGCTTTGTCTCTGTCTTAGTGAGGAATCCCCACGGCAGGCCTGAAGGGATGGAGCAGCACATTCCTCCCCAGAGCCAAAGACTTCCTCACGTGCTGTCTAAACTAAACCCACTGAACTAAACCTATTGCCTCCACCTCACTCACTGCACAGTCATCTCTGTGTGAAGAAAATAGATCCCTCGCACATGAATTCTTTCATTTACAGCTGGTGGAGCATTGGCAATGTGGATCAGTAACACTGCAGTATGCTGACATCATCTATGGGCCAATCTCTCTTACATTTACAGCTTTAAGTTCACTGTAATGATTGATCCCTTCATAATGATGCAGACAACGTAACGTGCTGCAGGTCAACACCCATGCAACCCCACTCCAGCATGATACCAATGGCAAGCTGTTAAAAATAGACGGCTCCATATAGGTGGTTTTGCCTCTCAGAAAAGATGTTAGAAAATAGACAGCCAGGCCCCATACAGTTTTTCTCTTTTTTTTCTTCTCCCATCAATCTTATCCTCTCTCCTTCCCATCCTCTATGTGACAAACTTTTCCTCACTCACCTCAAAACCTGAAATACAAAAGAAGTGTTTTGTATTTGTTGTAGGGCACAGACAGTGCCATGTCACTCTGAGTAGCAAAACTCCTACCTTACACCTCCTTTCCTTGGCCCCTTACCAGATTAATCAGATAGGCCGCATTCTTGTTGGCCATTACATGTCTCCTTGGCTAAAAAAAAAACCCCATCATCCCCCATGAAAACCCCTCATTAGTTTCCTCAAGCCTTTCTTTCTTTTCTGTTTCACAACCTTACTGTCTGGATTTCTTTTGTGTCAATCTGTCTGACAGGCGGTCGGTAATTCTGCTTCACTTTATTTCCCAGAATAACTGTAGTTCTTTTGGTATGTAGGCTAAAGGTTCTCAAGCACTATGTCTGTCAGGAGAGTTAAGCAGTGCTGTAGTAGACTATATAGGAGCTGGAGGGCCACATGGCTGTGGGAGAGAGGGGATTTACTCTATATTTAGCTGTCAAACTTACTGTACGTCTTGTTGCTTTATTGTTGGTCTGATAAAGTTGAGAGGATTAAAGCGGGTCTCCACTGAAAATATATAGTCTACCATCAGAAGAGCAGTGACTGTTGGCCAAATATCTTGCATACTATGTGTTAGGTGTGTTGTAGAGTGAATGTTCATCTTTTTGCCTCTGTTTTAACATTTTATCGCTGTCCTGTGAAAACTACGTATCTCCAAATGGTTAACTTTTCATTAGATAAGAAATATTAGGATTTTATGAGGATCATTGCAAGACCTATTTCCACAGCGCTTTGGAGTTAGGTCTGGCTACACCACAAATACATTCTGGGAAACGAGAAAAAAATGTGTGCTCGAGGTTGTTTGCATTTCTTTAAACCAATCAAATTCATCTTGGGCGGCACTAAGCTCTGGACGCAGTGCCGGTGCCTCTGTAAAATAGTCTCGGAAAGGAACTCGTTTTGGTGGAACGTTTGAACCCCGCAAAATAAGATGTTGCATACAAAATTAAATGAAGTTAACTGTTCACACAACACAGTAATGTGATGTGATGTAATGTGTATTTAAATTTGCTAAATACATGGTTAAATGTAATTTGCTCTCACCAGTGTATTGCCATGTTTACTTCGTCCACAGCAATCCCCACCAATCGGTCCCAAATTATTCCAGTTAGATAGTAAAAGCTGTAAACATATTCTTTGTAAATCTTTACAATCATTCACTGAGAGAACCAAGAAGACCTGCCTTGTTTCACATCTAAATAATCTTTGCAAAAACTTGCAATTTTCAGTGTGTACTGTTGCTTACTAGCTTGAAGGTTGTTGTTGTTTCCCGTCGCGAAAGGATTTTGAGAACGGCAACACACAGAGAGCAGAGGTAGAGGGGCAAAGCCTGACATGTTGAAAATGTTCATGATTGTAAGAACTGCAAGACACTTTCTATTTTTTTTGGACATTTTTAGGCCTTTATTTTAACAGGACAGATGAAGACATGAAAGGGGAGAGAGAGGGGGGGGAATGACATGCAGCAAAGGGCCGCAGGTGGGAGTCGAACCCACTGCCGCTGCATCCAGGACTAAACCTCTATTTATGTGCATCTGCTCTACCAACTGAGCTAACCTGGCCACGCACAGAGATATCTTCAACTTCTTTAAACTTAAACATGATCCAAACCACACTGGAAACCACTGACAGCTAAATCTTTGTATCACTGAATTGGCATGACAAGTTTGCGCTGGAAGAAAAGAAATGGAGAGAGTATGAGGTGGAATCAGGCAATGAGAAAAACACACATTGGTGCAAAAACAGTATGTTCTGTTTATTTATCTGAATAAGTGATGGGCAAATTTTTTATCAATATAAGTACACTTTTACAGCTACCAGCTCCTCGGTGCAGAATACCTGCACATTTGGCAATTAAGTGCCTCGCTCAAAGGCACTATAATAGTAGCTGTTGGCACTTTTGCTGTTTTGCAATTTGACAAGATTGCCAAATCATCAAATGTAGTGTTGTACCAATAAAACAAGAATTGTTCTAGTGAAAGTTGTTAACCTCTTGAGCAGAGGTGGTAAATACCTCCTTGTTGAAGTGTAAGAATTAGTTTTATTACAGTGCAATATACTGTAGAATAACCCGAGACACTCAGATAGATATGTAGATTCGAAATGAGTTCTTGCGTCAGTGAAATCAGTCACCAACGCTGCAAAACGTCTTGGTTTACAAAGTTATTTAGTCTCATATAAACAACATTTAATGAGGATACAAGTGGTTCTGTCGCTGAGGTGAGAGGAGCGTTATGTCATATCTTGAACAAGGTAAAATCACCTGACCATTGTAACAAAAATGGACATTAACTTGATATAGGCTACTACATTTTATGACTTTATCAAGAGATGTCTCCAATGTGTTAGACATTTGGTACAGTAGGTCATGGGAAACCTTTTTATGGGCTAATATTAGAGGACTGGACCCAACATATTCACCAGAGATCATATTCCCAAAAGCCATGCAAGTATGTGATATTGAATGATACATTTAAGCCATGTATATAAGGGGTTAGACTACACTTTAATAGACCTAAACCAGCATAGCATAAATGCATACTTAGAAATGTTTCAAGAAATGGAAGGCTGTGCTGTCTGTTTTGATACTGTTGTATTATATAAATGAACTCTGAGGCGTTCAGTACATCTTCAGCACGTCACTATGGGTTTGTCTGCATTACGTAAAGGCAATGTGTGTGTGTGTGTGTCTGTGTGTGTGTTTGTGTGTGTGTGTGTGTGTGTGAATGCGTGTTTAGTGTCTGATTGTGTTTAGAGCTGTGTTGTGTTGCTGGAGGTCAGTGTGTAGGCATGTGTAGATAGTATATATACGGTTCTGTCATGCGTGCAGCCCATTTCACTGTATGTGAGTAACATGTGGGAGATGCTCTGCTTGGTTGCACAGACGAACTTGATGGGCAGAAAGGATGGCGAGGGCTTAGCAGCGGATGTTAGACCACTGTTGCACACTTTGTGGCTCTGCTTTCTCATTAGTAGGGTGCATTCAGTAACTCGCTCCCAGCGTGTCTACCAGAAGAAGAACAGCAGCTGCCGGACACTTGTCCACCTCATCTATGTTGTCTGCTACTGTTTCCTCTGTTGGGCCCTTAGGTCCTCTTTACATAACGAGCAAGACCCTGAATATCAACACATTGATGCATCTTAATACATTGCATGGTCTGCATTTGTATTATAGTTGAATATCGTTTGTTAAAACACTGCTGTCCAGTCCCTTTTCCATGTCAAGTGGAAAGATTTTAGCAAACCTATTTCTAGAACTGAAGATAAACATACACAGAAGATTTGGGTTAAGCAGAGTTGACGGCAACATGCCTCTGCTTATAGATAGAGAAGATAACTTTTGTAGACATAAACATTTACAGGCTTTCGTTGAACCATATCCAAACACTTCTGCAAATGTATTTTAAGTGATGAGGAGTATATATTTAGATGTGTCTTCCAATTTAAGAGAACTAGTAGGCTACAGTGCCTGTTCAACATGAGACGGTTTGTAAAGCATTTTAGTGTTGTCTTTTTTGTCAACGTTGATATCGCCACAGTCAGTGTTTAATGACGGCGGTGTTGTCTTGTCATATATCGTTAATGAATCTAATACTTTAGCAGAGGTGCTCATTTCCAAAAAGGCTTAGTGGCTCGACGGTAAACGTTGAAGTATGGATTTGGTTCGCAGGGGAATTTTGCAGACGGTAATGTTATTAGTGTTATAAATTAGCAGTAGACTTCAACAACTGGACCCAGGATGAGTCTGAGTGAGATGGAGGAAGACTGCTTTCTTTGCCCAGTGAGACTGGGTTGTATCTTCTGCTGTGTGCTTAGAAGGAGGGAATTTACAGCTCACAGAAACTAAATACGAGATAGTGTCTGGTTTTTCTTTAAAATCTAGTGTCGGTTGAGTTTACGCTTAGGGAAATGCTGAGTGAATTTCAAATGGGGCTTTTATCAAGGGGGTAAGCAAGCACCTGCAAAGCGTACCTCCTATGGAGCCATTTTAATGCTAACAAGCCATCACCTGCCATTACCATTCCATTGACTGCCATTCATTTTGGCGCCACTTTGACAGCGAATAACTTTACATCTGAAGTGTTTAAAGACTCTATTTGTCCATTGTTTATTTCTAAAGAAACATGACAATGTATAAAAGGCTCCATTACCTTGTGTCTCACATTATGGCTCCGTAGCAAACGTTTTTGTAAAAATAGGCTAACGATTGTGTCATAACCACGCAACTTCCTGTTGCACAGTAGAGGAATTACTGTACAGTACAGGAGAAGCTCGCAGGCAGTTTCGACTTACATTAGCTGTTTAAGTTTAATTACTAATGTTAACTAGCATTTTAGTTAGCAATAATTAGCCTGTGCCCATGTTATCTCCTTACATATACCTACGCTCTCCGTCTCTGCAAGATTGGGAATGATTGAGATTTCTCTTGGCACAGCTACCAGAAGAGTTACAACGTGGAAGTCTACGCTTTTGGTGCGTTCTTTTTGTCCACCGAAGTCGATCAACGAGTCATTTTTCGGAGTTACCAACCGGAAGTTGCAAAAAGAATGCCCCCGAGGTCGTATATACGACTCGTCAAGTCGTGTGAACTCAGAGGACCCCGAGTTCGTTTCTCGTTTTTCGACACGGATGTGACGTCACACTCGTGCTACTAGTCGCGATTACAAGACAAAAAGAACACACCATAAGTCCATTAATTTTACTGTCTATGACTTTTATCGTGAAGGGTAGACACAACATGTATATATATATATATATATAGTCAACAACCAATACTACTACAGTAGAAGAGTGTGTGTAGGTATTCTACTGTTCAACCTGCAATAATGGATTTGTTGGCCACTTTGGGGCAGCATAAATAAACTGTAAACTAACTTTTTAAAGTTGATATGGCAAACATTTGTCTATTTACACATCCAGCAGACACAGAGCAACATTAGCATTCATTCAGGTTGTGTTTTGGACCACATGGCGAATGTGGTCAGAAACACAATTGTTGTTGCTGTTTGATGCAGTTGAAAACTGAGAACGTGAGAGTGAACCAAAACTGTAAAGATGCAGGCTGGAAAACCCAAACAATGAGCTGAAAGACACTAGAAAAGCTCCCTAGAGCTGTTTGATAATTATTTGTGGGTTTGTCACTACGAGTGACACATATGCTTGTATGATTATTAATGAAATAAAAATATTACTTGTAGCCATGCTCGGAAATCTTAAAAGATGTTTATCAAAGGTTGTGCACTGCTTCCTCTAGGAAATTACTCATATTCTTAATTCATGATTATAGTTTTGCAGGGATGCTCCTCTGCTGTTTAACATTCCTTACTGTAGAATAAATAAATCCATGGTTACCAAAATTGGATGGAAAAGTTGCCAAGATGTAAATCTTCTGCTGTACCGTGTACTGTATCCTTCTAATTTCCTCCTATGTCTTAGCGAAGCATAGCATCTTCTGGACGTAAAATATATCCATTGAAGCCTTTCTCCAGGCCATACACACTCTCTTGTCTCACAAATGGGATTATTACGAGGTAATATTTGCTCATGCACAGTCTGTGAGAAAAGTACGCACACAGAAGCGGTAGCCTTGCTAACAAAGCCTCAGGCCCTCTCCCAGAGAAAAGCTAAACCGAGTGAGTTTGTGCTTGTTCACCCTTCAAATTTGATAGCATACTAATATAAAAAGAGCATATCATAGTAATTTCCTTCTGCAGAGTTTGACAATGCCATGAGCACCTAGACATTTGGGTGAGACATGTACCTATTATCCTGAGATGTCAACAATCTCAGAGACAAAGGGAGAAATTGAGTAGAGAGATAGAAGACACAAAGAGAGACAGAGATTGTCACTGGCCTTATGATGAAAGAGTCTCAAAGTGTCAGCTTGTGCAATTTGCATGTGCACCTGAATGTGTAGCAAGTAATCGTCATTCTAGACTTGGAACTTCCCACCGTCTGTTTGTGCTTTCTACATGAAACTCAGCTGCCACTCTACAACAACACTTCTGTTGCTCTCTACTCTGCAGTTTGAAAAGGAGAACAGCCTACAGAGTTCAGCTGCTCATGCATGACTAAGACCAGTTATGCAATTAAACAAAAACAGCCATTGATTTCATTCTTATCTGCCCTGAAATGTTAATACATTGGATTCGGATTACCTAATCAAGTCTTTTTCTTTTGTCATAGGAATCAGTGTTGTACCATATTCTTATTTCACCGAGAACTAGGTTATGAAGGACAACGTAATGCCACCCGTATTGTGTTTTTCATCAACACAATGAGAAAACCTGGGTTGCCTGGTGAGCCCATAGTGAAGATAGGAATCCAGGAAGTTGCTAAGACTTACTCAAACACAAAACTTCCCATAAAACCACAAATTGCCATTAATAGACTTTGATTGTGTTCACTGATTAAACAAACAAGATACACTGTGTTAATTTTGTCAGTTTGTGAAGTAATAGTCAGATTTTGTTACCTGTCGGACAGAGCCAGGCTAGCTGTTTCCCCACGTTTCTAAACTTTATGCTAAGTTAAGCTAATCGATCTTGTATCGATCTTCTCATCTAACTCTTGAGATGAGCTTTTTTTTATGTCAAACTATGTCCTTAATTAACATATCTTTCTAGGAGACAGAATTGTCCTTTTTAGGAAACCACCTCAGCTGAGCTCTTCTGCAGGTGTGCGTAAAATAGTTTATGTAGCTGTGATCAAAAATACAAATTATTGATCAAACTGCAGAGAAGAAAAAGAAGAAGCAAAATATTCACAATTTCTCTCATTTGGATGAGATATTTCATGACATTCCTAGTTCACTGTGACATCACAGGAGACGTGTTCATTTAGACAGTAAGAGAAAATGGTTCAGCGGGATATAGAGAGGCGAGCAGAGGTAGGGGCTCCTCTCTCATCTTATGTAACGATTGGAGTATAATACAATCCCTCTATCTTAAATTCTGATGTGCTCTCAAAGGGATTTTTGGGTGAACTCAGCGCTTCTCCAATCTGCCAATCTAATCCTCATAATAGTTATGCAGGCTGCAAAGAAGAGTCAAACTGATGCAAAGGAGAACATTGATCCTGTTTCATTTGCACTTGTTTTAAATTATGCAATATATTCCTCAGCAGTGCAGAGGAGCAGAGATGAACTGAACTGCAATGACCCATCTACCAAAAAACTCTGCTCCAACTTATCATCCCACACTAGGGTGTAATGTGGAGCATGTAGTGCAGCTGGGAAAACATATACACACATAAACACACACATACACACACGTCTCCAGATTACCCAATGAACACACGCCTCAGTTGATCCAAGAGCTGTAGCATTCCGTGGTACAGGATTACATGTTATTGCAAAACAAACCTGAGTTGAGTGTCCCCTGATAGAGGACGGATGCAGTGCAGCCGGCCTGCAACCCCAGTAATGTGTTTTTCCACTTCCCTTCCTATCACACCATGCAATAGTAGCACAGGTTAATGATTGATGCTTTACACAGGCCAATCGATAGACTGTCACAGACCTGCTTGTCATGTGACTGGAAAAAAATCCCCTTTTCAAAGACGTGTTATTTGGTCACTGGAGAGGAAGCCATATTGACTTTCAGATCCTGGCATATGAAGGATTCATTTCAGATAAGGATTTCGCATTTTTGTGGCAGGTGGCCAGTGATGTGTAGCCAGCCAATCCTAGCAGAGCATTGTGAATCTTTTTCTCCAATGCTTTGTATGCAGAGGTGGGCAGAATGCAGTGACAGCTTGGCTGGGTCAAGCCAAGATTGGCCAGACAGGCTCCCCATTAGACCTGCCACTCTGCCGATAGAACTGAACATTGGGTGCTTTTGCCTTCTCTAGTGCTGCATTGATCTGCAGTGACAGACACACAGAGCCAATGCTGGGAGGCCAAGGAGGCAGGGCAGTTAGAGCAACTGCAGCACTATTTACTGACTGCTGCCACATTTAAAAGACAGGCCTGAAACCCATGCTGGTAACTTTAATACTGTTGGTTTGGCTGTGTTCTACACAATACCATTATTGCTATCAATGCACCATCCACTTTGTAATCCTTCTGAGTTGAGTTGAAGGGAAACTGAAGAGGAATGGAGGCCAACACGCTGAGCAATCTGTGTGAGTATCAGGTTCAGCTTTGATCAGTCTGTGATTAATGGAGAGTGCTGCTGTTCAGCGCCTGTGACACACACTATGTGAAAAGAGGCCTATCGATCCTATACATACCGCTGGTGTGACCCAATGTTAGATAAGAGGCTTGATTCTGCGGCTGTTGGGGATTGGAGGGAGTTGCTAAAAGTCAGCGAATGGAAATTTGTCTCTATTGAAGGAAAGTCTGGGAGGAGAGATGAGGGGAATGTTGTGTAATTGTTGAAAATTAAGTAACAGGTCTTCTAGATGGGAACAGCATCATGACCTCAACTTGAAAATGTATACACAAGCACAGACAGATATTGCACTCTCTTTCACAGAAAACACCAGTGTTTGCATGCAAACATATGTAATTTACTGTCACGTCACACATACGTACGGTAGATCATTAACACACTACCAATAACGTGGACAAAACACAGACAAAAGCAGGAGTTACGAAATATGTTCAGACAGCAGATTACTGATGATGATGAGATGTCCTTGATCTTATTTGAAACCCAAATATTATGAGTAATAAGACCTTGTGGACAGTAAGAAGAGAGTGAGAGGACAGAGGTGCTGCGGTAATATAACCAGATTAGATTAGATTGCAGCTCTCATGTCTATCAACCTCTGTCTACCTCTCTCTCTCTCTCTCTCTCTCTCTCTTCATTGTAATGCTCTGAACAGTGTGTTCTCTGTGTAATTATCAGTTTTATGGCCTCTTTCAGACATTGCACAATGAACTTCTCCAGGATTTGTTCCGTCACTACTGAGAAAGAAATCAAGGGCAGCTTCTGACTTTGACCTAATTTTTTAATCTTTATGGTTTTATTGCCATAAAAAGAAAAGAACAATTTCCACTGAAGTGTCATCAAACATTGGGAAGAGTATCCTTTACAACTTTCTTCGCAAAACATGAAAGTTGCTCTTTTTGTCTGGGTAATGCCTGTCCTGAGGATGATAGTGTGTATGGATAGCGTATGAGGTTTGCCACAAGGCATACTAGTGATAACATTTGAAGAGTGAGACTGTTGGGTAGTTTTAAACACACTGAGCACCTATAGGTGGATGCGGGTAAAAGTCCCGCATACGCTTATTTTTGTTCAGACACCTCCAGATTCCAAAGCTTCTGATCCTCCAACATCATCACCAAACTTTCAGCTTTCAACTTTATTTGTCCCTGATAAAACAGATGGCGTTTTATCTCTAACCCCATACAAACACATGTAATCACATCAAACACACAGCACATACGCACAATACAAACAGTGGCCCTGCCAGATCCCCTAATCATATCTCTGCAGAATATCTCGAGATTTGACAATGTTTTTTTATTGTTTGTCTGAGGGTGTGGAGCAGGCAAAAGCGGTTATATCACATCGTAGAGAGGATGGCTCATACACCCAACACCCAATAATACACCCAATAATCCAGCATTGCCCATACACGCTATCCTTTCAGCGTTAGTTACAGTAGAATCACATGGCCTGCAAGCACGCACAAACACAGGTTTGTGATGCAGGCATCGCAGATCATGAATAAATCTCTTAGGTTGAAGTAATCATAGCACAGTCAGAGGAAAAGCAAAGTCCACAGCTTTGCCCTCATTTCCTCATCCATTCAGATATTTTTTAAACAAACAGCTGGTCCAGACCCTGCAGCAGTTTAAAGGTTTAAATATCACATGCAACACATTTCCTCCTGCAGTCCAATCATGCCTGTCTGTCAGAATCCTTAGAAACCTGCCATATGACAAACAGATCAATACGGAAGAAGGGAGTCCTGCCAGCAGGACCCGTCTCGCAGGCGGAGAGTGGCAGACACCATGTGATGTTGTGAGTGTAATAAGAGAGCAGAAAAAATGGATTTGTGGGACAGGAGGCAAACAGGCAGCCATCATTCTGGAGGGAAGATCAGCACTGACTCTTCTCTGGCATTTGTAGATTCACAACTTCATAAACCCCCCAGTGATACTGACCATTACAGTAAGCAATAAAACCCAAAGACTCCCCTTCAGAGGATGAACTGCAAACACATAAAAATCTCTTCATGTACAGGCATATATTGCAGGCTCTGTTCTTTGCAAAACAATGATCTGACGACTGTCAAGAGTTTGTGAAAATATTTGACTAACAATACAGTATGTGGGCACCTGGGTAGCTCACCTGGTAGAGCGCCCACCCATATACAGAGGTGGCTGCCTCGACGCAGTGGCCGCACGTTCGACTCCGACCTGCGTCCCTTTGCTGCATGTCATTCCCCCTCTCTCTCCCCCTTTCATGTCTTCAGCTGTCCTATCAAAATAAGGGCCTAAAAAAGAAAAGAAATACAGTGCGTGCATGTGCTGTTATGTGACAACAATCTGCTTGTCATTTCATTCAAATGTGTTTTGGATTCTTTTTCCTAATCCAAAAAAAATTGCAGAACATTCACAACCCATTAGCACTGTGTAATCCTTTGGTTTAAGCTGACAGATAAAAATCATGAATCGCCAAAACTGCATTTGCAAATCTCACCCAGAAATATATTTCAGGACAGGATTAGTTCTGTTTTGCTTGGGCTGGACCTAAACACGAAGAAATAAAATTTAAGAGCAGATATTTAAATTAGAAGAAAAAGGAAAGAGGGAAGAGTAAGAAAGTAGCAGTGAAAGAGAGAGACAGAGAGAGGTAGTGGCCTCTAATGGAGGTGGGTTTGACACACTGACAGGCCAAGCCATACACAGAGCAGTCTCCTCCCCTCTTCGGCCTGGCCTATATTAACTCTCCATGGAGCTCCACCTCACACCCAGAGGCACATGGCGTAGGATAACACATTGGCAAAGCTCTGACAATACAGCCACATACCCACACATACACAGGGAGGTACTGGACTGCAATCTCCACCTGTCTGCCTGCCGAACTAGCAGTGTTGGGTATACAGTGTAAACTCTCCTGCATGGACTATTAACTTCTGTACCATGTTGCTCCGGTCGTCTCAGGAGAATGTCAGCCTCGGTGAGTGGCAAGAAGAATTATTTTTTTCCATAAGGGACAAGTAGACATACTGTAAATGTGATGTGTGCATTTCTTTCGTTTTTGCCCCAAATTCTATAGGCAAATGTTTTAACTAAGAGAACAGGTGATTTGTCTTGTGTCATAGTCAGCTAGAGGATAGTAATACAGGAATGGGTCTTAGACACACTCAGATGCTGTGTATAGGTGAAAGTGTATATGAGAGAGTAAGAGTCATACCACCAGCAGATGAACATTAATAACAGCAACTGTATTAGTCACACAAGAGGTACTTAACAAACAAGAAATCTGGATTGCAACAGTACAATGTTTATTTTGTTTTGGACCATAGAGCAATGTAGCAATACAGGACTAACACTAACTGTAAGTGGCAGTAATAGATGCAACATGTCATCCAAACTTTATTACGTAGTCAAAGGCTTGTCAACTATTTGTCTAAATGACTTTTTTAAATCAATCCTTTATTTAGCCTGGAGGAAGGTCCCATTGAGATACAAGATCTCTTCTTCTAGGGAGATGTGACAATGGGAGGCCAGACTTTGTATTGACCCTGGTGGAGACACATTGTTAGTAATTGTTTGTGATTGCAACACACATAATAGAAAAGGAAGATCATTTTTTCAATCTGTCTTCTCCAAAACAATCAATTATTTTAGGACCCCAAGAGATAGGGTGCCATTACCTTTCTGACCTCTATTCATTCATCTACCAAAAAGGCCAAAGAACACTTATATGGACGAGCAGGCTTCAATATCTTATCTACAACAGAACTTCTACAGAAGCGTCTTGTAAAAAAGAGGGGAGGGAATCACGTTAGCAATAATGTGCTCTAATGAAAGGAAATTTCAAACTGTGTCTTAGTTTCTGACTTGTGGATGATGTAGAGTGTCTTGGCTGCATCTGCTCTACTGAAGTGTCTTAGAGCAAAGACATCTGCACTAACTTGACCTTTAACCTTCCAGTAGAGGAGGGGAATCAAAACTTGGATCAATAAAGTATCATTTTAACATGATTTTCTAAATAAAACATATCCTAAATTAAAAATATAAACTCTTCTTGAAGTAGGCTAGTTTCATTCACGTATTTCCTTTCTTTTGAAACAATAGATAAACTCAGTCCGAAAAATGAAATAAAGGCTCTGTATAAGGCCACATTAATGACACCTCCCATTTCTCCTCTTTAAAAAAAAAAAAAATCTTGCTAATTATGTAAGATGGCCTATTATAATTAGTATATATATTATTACATAGCCCAACTTTATGTCTTGGGATTGATGTACGAGACAAAACGTCGTCATAAACTACTATCTCACTCGGGTAAATAATAATAAAAGGTAGCCTATATCGTGTCTTATCTCTCCTCCGACCAATAAACGAGACAATAAGTGGCTCTCCAAGTCTGTCGCATCCTGCTTAGTCCGCATGCACCTCCTGTTCTCCATCGCAGAGCCCATCCCGGCATGAGAGAGGCATCTGCATTCTCGGGCACATGGGTTCCCACATGGTCTGCCTGCGGATGCTGATGCTGCGGCTGTGATGCTGCTGCTGCTGCTTACCCTCCCATCCATAGGCTACCTTCAGCCATTCACAGCCTCCATGAGAGAGGACGAGACGCTGTACCGTATAGGACACAAACCGCAGTCTGAGTAGCCTAGAGACAATGTGTGCCTTCCTTGGTCTCTTGACTTTGTTTTGCTCGGGATGAGTAGGCTGAGCCTCGTGGAGGGCGGACCGCTGAAAGAGAAAACACCTTGCGCATCTCGGTGCCAGATGGACTTTCTAAATCCGCAAGCCGCAGTGAGTGAACTGTCCGTCCGAGCGATTTTTCTCACTTAACGATTAATGCCATACTGCGTGACATAATCTGAAAACAACCGTATTAAGCCTATAGGCCTATAATCAGAATCAGAATGGAGTTTATTACAAAGTTGTTTTTCACATAGCCTAGGCCTTAATGCCCATCAAAAGCAAAAACAAATAGCCTAAAGAAAACACATCGTGGACCAATCCGGAAAACATCAGCCTATTTGCAAAGAATAAACAAACTTCTGTAAAAATACATGGATAAATAGGACCAGACTAGGCCGATACCAGACTAGGACGATAGCCTGTTTCACTGCACTAGCAGGCCTGGATTTTCGGTTGCGTTTGGATCAATTTTAATAAAGGCTATAATAATAAACAGGAAATAGAAAGAAGAAAACATAAATACTAAGATCTCTGTTTCAGGTAAGATAGGCTACGCAGTTGTGCAGCCTAATCACTCACCTGTTTTGGGATTTTTTAAATCTCTCTTTGGGTCAATATAGAATGTCCTTTATTGCCATCCTTTATCATAGATCATTTTGTTCAAATTTTAAGGAACTGCAAAAATAATTCAAACAAACATCTTTCTTTACATATTTTAGGAGCCTATATTGACCTACATGGCTATGATATTATAATTTCATCAATAAACCTGTAAATATTGAGTTGGATTTTGAATCTACCGCTGTCTCGTGATCTCCAACTTCAGACACATATTTTGAATGACTCCTGCTGCTTTCAAGTACCGCTCGAAGCTCCAAGTTGTAATTTAAAAAGGACCGGTTTATAGTAGTATGGTATGGTAATACAATATCTGACAGTAGTGCAATGTAACTAAGTACATTAACTCATGTACTGTAGTTAAGTACAAATTTGAGGTAGGTCTACTTGTACTTTACTTGAGGATTTTCTTTTCATTCCATTTTCTACTACTCCACTACATTTCAGAGGTAGGCCTAGGCTGAATATTGTACTTTTTACTCTACATAACAACATTAATCTGGCAACTTTAGTTACTAGTTACTGACACAAATCACATGTAGTTTATAATTTAAAATTAATTATAAAATGTATATATTTTTAAGATTATTAAATCAGAAACAGAATCAACTTTATTGGCCAAGTTTGCGCAAAAAAACAAGGAATTTGACTCTGGTTAATCTTGCTCTCTAAGTACAACACTCACTTAACATATAAGAATAAAAAACAGAATAAAAAAAACAGAAGGACAATGAGAAATATAAATAAAATACTGTTAAGTATACAGTATAACAATACAATAGAATTTAGAAATTTACAAAAAAATATACAATAACAATTGAAGAGAGGGAAGGAATAGTGCAATATCAGTATGGTCTGAGATTTAAGATTTGAATATAACTACAGTGCAAGGCAGTTCAGTGCAATAGTCAAATCCATGCATATAGCCACTTTTATCGATACTGTATTATATTTTCAAATAGGAATATTTAAAGATGAGACAGAGAACGGTGAGTATGTTTCTGGGATCCTTAAAAACATGTTAAAAGTACAATGTAATGTACATTAATAATGGAAATATATAGCTGACATTCATTTCCGACAGTCCATGAAGGAAGCCTCGTGACGTCACGCTGCCTTTCATAGCGCCGCCCAGCCTCAATGGCGATTGCAACAGATCCGCAGAGCTCGAGCCCGGATCGAAGTCAAACCTCGTGTGGGTTTGATTAAACACATTACGAAACTAATGCGACGAATACGTACTGTAAGTACTTTCTTATATGTCGAATGTTGTCACTATTATTAACATTAAATGTCATTTCACCGTAGATTCGCGATCGTTTTTTTTTTAGCGATTTAACCGAGGTCGGCTTTGTGCTGCTCAGCGCGAGGAAACGTTACCACGTAGCTAGTCAGAAGCCAACAACGGCTCCTTTGTTCGCGCTGTCGGCGGGTTTCGCATAAACGTTATGTTTGATATTTACGTAAAAGGCAGTGTGTTGAGATCTTTGTTTTCCTTTTATAATATGATATACGTGTGAGTTATCGGGTGGGCATGTATGTGATATTTCAAAACCAAGTAACGTAAGAAGCTCCGTCAGTGGCTGGTCAGCTCGCCGTTTTGCTTCCATTCCTGGCTTTTTTCCGCCAGCCAGTCAGACCCGGTGACGGCCAAGAATAGGCCGTATGGACATTTTTAAAGCTCGGAATAAATGCTGTGTTTTTCTTGAATGAGTGGTATATTGACCTTAACCAAGCCTGTGTTATCTCATAATTTTATCGATACCCCAAAACCGGACTAGTAAGCGCCTAAACCGGGCGGGGAAGGGTTAGTTTCAATCAATGACTCCACGTTTAAACCATAGCCGGTGAATGAGATGGTGCGTTTGTTGTTGTTGTTGTTGTTGTTTGTCTGCTGATTTAGTGAAAGCCCCAACATATTAGTAAGTTTGAGGTTTTGACTACATTTCGCTGAACGGTAGGTTATTTCGGCGAAGTATAATATTGTGAAATGATGGACTTTAAACTCGTCCACGCTGGCACTACTTTTGAGTTTTTTTCTAACTTTTTGTTGTTGTGTTTTTCTCTGTCTTTCAGGTTATACCCAAGTAAAATGGAGGATAGCTTTGATTGCGACTGTGGCGAGCTTGAGCCACCTGATCATTGAGGGTGAACAATTACTTTGAAGACTTAAAGGCCAGACTCATTTCAGTTTTATAGATCAGGTGACTTGACAGGGAAATCACAGATAAGTAAATAAATAAATATAAACGAAAAGAAGAGGAAAAAAATAATAATCTGAAGCTGCTCAGGACCTGTCATACACTGAATCTATCTGCACTGTAAGGATGCAACTACATGCTTTTATAGTTTAATATAGTGTCCGTGCTTTTTAATTGGCCTCAAAGTCCATTCCGTTGCAGTCTGTAAACACTAGTCTACTAAGAAGTTTTACATTTTCTCTCCTTATTCAAAATGGAACAGAAGTTTGACCTCGCATTAGTGCCCATCATTAGACAGTGACGTCTACACGGGGGACTCAGTAGTCTTCCGTACAGGGGTCAGTTAGCTCAGCTGCTGAAGCAGTGTGGGAATTGTCATAGAAATTCCTCCATAGGTGTTGAAGTTTGACTTGACACAGGCCAGACTCCAAACGTTACAGGTAGCAGGAGCTTGGCCTAAAAGCTGAAAAACAGTCGTCATGGCAGAGAAGTTTGACTCACTGATGAACATCCATGGCTTTGACCTGGGTTCTCGCTACATGGACTTGAAGCCTCTGGGCTACGGGGGGAACGGCCTGGTGTTCTCAGCAGTTGACACGGACTGTGACAAGCGTGTTGCCGTGAAGAAGATTATCTTGACTGACCCCCAGAGTGTGAAGCATGCCCTGCGGGAAATCAAAATTATCAGACGTCTCGACCACGACAACACTGTCAAGGTAAGCAAGGGTCTGCTCAAATTAGCAAAGAATATTTATCTCATTTTCTGGAGTTGGTGGAGGGAAGAAAAAAAAAAAAGACCTGGCTTTCAGCACTGCCCTGTCTTCTTATGTCACCAGGTGTTTGAGACATTGGGCCCCAATGGTCGCAGGCTAACTGAGGATGTGGTGTCCCTGACAGAGGTCAACTCGGTCTACATTGTGCAGGAGTACATGGAGACAGACCTGTGTCAGCTGTTGGAGAGGGGCATTTTGTCTGAGGGCCACGCCAGGCTCTTCATGTACCAGCTCCTACGGGGCCTAAAGTACATCCACTCTGCTAATGTGCTGCACCGCGACCTCAAGCCTGCCAACCTGTTTCTCAACACAGAGGACCTGGTACTAAAGATCGGAGACTTTGGGCTGGCCCGCATCATGGACCCACACTACTCTCACAAGGTAGGACCAGTCTCTGAGTAGCTGTTCCTGTCAGTCTTGTATTGCATGTCACAGTACTTTCCACCACATGGAGAATATGATTTTTTTTTTTTTGGGGGGGAGGTTTGTGAGTGTGCGTTGAAATGCCAGATAGACTAGAGCTTGAAGAAGAGCAAACATGGCAATTTTTTTGCACAATTTCTGCCCAAAGAGGAGTGCTTTGTTACTGACACGCGAAGTTTAAGTTATGGCCCAGTAATGCGGTGCCCCTCAGGGTGACGCACTTTCACAGCAGGAAGTAAACGCGACAGGAGTGGTTCCTTGTGGTAACGCCTCTGTTTCCCTTGTCAGGAGAAGTGAGGCTGTGGAAAACACAACCCTGGGAACTTTTTTTGTTTTTTCCATGTACCAAGTGTATACGGTTGCAAGTAAGAATGGGCTTAATTCCAAGTCTAAATATAAAAATGGGTGGGTTCATGATGATGTGGCTTAACAAAGATGAAGATAATCCTCATTCCCAGGTCAAAACAAAAGAGCAAATATTCAGATGTAGAATGCTCTAAACAGGCACAGTTCAGCCTTGAGCCTTCATTGGCATCTAATGATGTTGAAGGCTTGAGGCTGCGACAAATCAGTTAGTGACATGCTGTGGTAAATGACATAAAGACTTTGTTTTACCCCAGTTGCATTTGCACAAAGTCATTACTCCATTTTCATGCCTTTGAGTCAAGAAAACAGAAGGCTGTTTCTGTTGTTATAGGCCTTTCCCTTGTCTCTCTTCTCATCAGATGCCAGCATTATGTAAACCAGGGTATATAAAAGCCAGATGCTGACTAACCAAATGTTGAATATACTAGGGCTGGGCAATATATCTATTATATCGATATTGTGATATGAGACTAGATATCGTCTTAGATTTTGGATATCATGATATGACATAAGTGTTGTCTTTTACCGGTTTTAAAGGCTGCATTACAGTAAAGTGATGTACTTTTCTGAACACACCAGACTGTTCTAGCTGTTCTGTTATTTGCCTTTTCCCCACTTAGACACTATGTCCACATTACTGATTATTATCTATCTAAAATCTAAGTGTGAAGCTATTTTGTTAAAGCACCAATTGTCAACCCTAGAATTTGCCGCAATATCGATATCGACGTATTTGGTCAAGAATATCGTGATATCTGATTTTCTCCATATCGCCCAGCCCTAAAAAATTTACACATTTTAATGTTTTTATAGGCCCGTGTTTTGTGAATTAGTTTGCTTTGTCCTTAGTACAAGAAAAGTATGGGTCACCCTGTCTAATTGTAGCCAGGTGGAAGGGCTGTATTGCCACTGTGTGTTTCTGTCACCTTTTTTATTTTTATATATATATATATATATATATATATATATATATATATATATATATATATAAATAAATAAATAAATAAATAAATAAATAAATAAATAAATAAATAAATAAATAAATTAAATAAGGAAATTCTAGTCAAAGGCCATATGGTGATGTGAGGAATTCTAGGTTGGGAAGTCTCTCTCTCTCTGTGTAGCTGCAGGATTTCTTTAGAGCACAGAGGTCGTCCGATGCTCACATGTGTCTCAGATTAGTCATTGGAGGGTCTAAAGTGGGCTCACGTGATGGGATCCCTCTGGCTGGCACAGCCTCATTCATATCCCTTACACGGCCTGGGTCCTGCCACAGCATACATCACTCTATGACCGCCTTGCACACGTTTGTTTACCAGAACTGTTCATTTCCAGCAAACCCCCCACTACTATTGTTTTTGTAGTGTAGTCACATTTTCAGCTCTGACTTCTTTATTTTCATATGAGTCATATCTTACGTTGACTCTTTCTGCAATAGGAAGAGGAAGGCGAGCGTTCGTAGATGTTGGGTAGAAGTGAGAATTTCTCACACCGTTCAATCACTGTAGCCACCCACCCAATGTTACTGCACTCCTCCCTTACAGCAGGTTTGCCATGTGGGCCTTTTCCCCTCTACATAAGCAGTTTTTCCTGATGGGGAAACATGCAGGCAAGTGGGTATTGAAACGCTGCTTGGCTGGAGTCAGCTGTCTTGTGTTTGACGATTGTCAGCAGACTACTGCTGCTGACTTTTTCAAGGACAAATGCTGTAGTGATGTAGTCAGACTAAAGCCCGACCAATAAAGGATTTTTCAGGCAGATATCGATACAAATATTTGGTGATTTAAAAATGATATATAAATAAATAATATATATATAAATAATAATGAATTAATTAAATGAATAAAATTCCAGAAACTCGTAACAAAACAAATTTCCCTAAAATTTGTTATTTGAGTCCTGACTAAAATAATATGATAAAGCAGTTTAAAAATGAACTTGTTTTTATTGTCACAACGGAACAAAGTTCTGATAAATAAAATTTATAAAAATACAAACTTAAGATATGAAACTTAAAGGGTCAAACACGAGGGTGGCCAACAGGGACGTTGTAGAGCGCCCTACAACACCCGGACGAAATGCCCTTCAACCATGTTATGAGTGTCGCCGTTGCATAGTTTGTCCACCAAATTATGCAACGGCAACACTCATAACATGGTTGAAGGGTGTTTTTGTCCGTTTTTTTAATTTATTATTAATTTATCCATCCATCCATCTTTGTCCGCTTATCCGGTGTCGGGTTGCGGGGGGAGCAGCTCCAGCAGGGGACCCCAAACTTCCCTTTCCCGAGCAACATTGACCAGCTCCGACTGGGGGATCCCGAGGCGTTCCCAGGCCAGGTTGGAGATATAATCCCTCCACCTAGTCCTGGGTCTTCCCCGAGGCCTCCTCCCAGCTGGACGTGCCTGGAACACCTCCCTAGGGAGGCGACCAGGGGGCATCCTTACCAGATGCACGAACCACCTCAACTGGCTCCTTTCGACACAAAGGAGCAGCGGCTCTACTCCGAGCTCCTCACGGATGACTGAGCTTCTCACCCTATCTCTAAGGGAGACGCCAGCCACCCTCCTGAGGAAACCCATTTCGGCCGCTTGTACCCTGGATCTCGTTCTTTCGGTCATGACCCAGCCTTCATGACCATAGGTGAGGGTAGGAACGAAAACTGACCGGTAGATCGAGAGGTTTGCCTTCTGGCTAAGCTCTCTTTTCGTCACAAAGGTGCGATAGATTGAATGCAATACCGCACCCGCTGCGCCGATTCTCCGACCAATCTCCCGCTCCATTGTCCCCTCACTCGCGAACAAAACCCAGAGGTACTTGAACTCCTTCACTTAGGGTAAGGACTCATTCCCTACCTGGAGAAGGCATTCCATCGGTTTCCTGCTGAGAACCATGGCCTCCGATTTAGAGGTGCTGATCCTCATCCCAACCGCTTCACACTCGGTTTATCGCCCATTATAAATGCCGATATATCGGTCAGGATCTAAGTCAGACCGACTTTAATAGGCTTTGACCCTGCTCTTGTTTCCAAACTGTGTTGCTGGGCTTGGTCTGTCTCTACTATGATAACATTTGTGGTGTGGTGGGGAGGACGAACGCTGATATCTCTCATGGTCCCCATAGCCATGAAAGGCTGGTGTCTCGGACCAAATCAGGCTTGTCTGAAAGTGAACCCATCACCCACACACGACACTAGGGTGCCCAGTGGAGTGTGGCGGAAGGCACTAATAAACATTTGGGTTTCGGCGTTGACCGGACATTGGGGCAGAATCTCAGCAACAAATTTGCTTTCACAACCACCCTCTACTTGTAGTAGGCTGGGTGAGGCGGAGCAGCTGGGTGACTGAGTGCATGTTATTTGAATACTGTTGTTTCTAAATTAAGAAGCGCTCTTTGCCAGTGAACCTCGGTTTCTGGCGTAGTTTCAGTAATGTGGTAAATAGATTCGTGCATCAGTGGGGCAGGCTCAAGTCATTTGTTCGTCCTTTTCCTCCCACTTTTCCTATTTTCTTGTATTGCTTGGGGCTAATAAAAAAAACAAAACCTCCATCATTCCCTTCAGGCTTTCATTAATCCTGTATGGCTTTGTTTTAAGTATGCTGAATGAAGCTTGCCAAGAGTACCTGTGTTTCTGGGATATTTTTCCATTGTTTTGAGAAAGCAGGCCGTTTCTGCCACGGCCCTCGTGGTGGCCCAGGATCAAGAATGGCAAGAATTTGCGTGCACTCATCCAACTTCTCCAACCCTGATTCCCCTCCTATTCCAGCCAGCTCTTTGTCTTGTTTTTGGAGCTTTGCTCATGGCCTTATTTGAAGATAATCTAAAGTCTGTGTTTATTTCCAGTTGTAGCCCTCCCTTTTAACAAGCAAGAGAGATAATACTGTGTGTGTATATACTAAGGGTGTGACGATTTCAATTAAGTCAAGTCACAATCTCGAATAAAAAAATGGAATCGTTGATGCTGCCACGCCCCCACATCACATCCGATCGGCTTGTCAAGCAGCCAATCAAGCCCCCAGGAACAGTGCCATGTCTTAAAGCAACCATGGGCTTAGCCGCCAACGGTGGAACTGCACCCCTCTGGCCCAGCTATACAGTTTCTTTTACTTTCATTGTTTATTTTCTTTTAATGTTTATGTATGCACCATCTACCAAGGCAAATTCCTTGTTACTAGGCAATTAATTCTACTCTGATTCTGAAGGGTACTTTACAACAACCGTTTGCAACGATTAGTTTATCGAGTTGTACGTAAAGTCCCATCAGAGCCCAAATGCTTTACCTTCATTTTTTGTTTTTCTCGCTCACGGGAAATGCAAAACGTTGCCACACTGGTGACTTAAGGGAAGCAAGAGGATTTTCCAGTTCTGTTTTTCCTCTGTTATCTCTGAATCCGACAGTGCCGAGCAGTGTTGTTTTCTATGTTTTTTTTTCTTTGGACGTGCGCAAGTAGGCGGGGGTGGAGAGAAGGGGGGGGATACAGGGGGACTCTGCGATCCTGCTTTTATTTTGATAGTCGAAAGCTTATTTCGATCAATTTTGAAATCGTGACACCCCTAATATCCTGATCGTTTCGTTGTGGCGTTTTTTTTAAGTTTTTGTGTTCAACTCTCAGTACGTTTGTAGCTTCTAACAGTCTCTGTGGCTTAAAGTTTAGTTCATATGGAAACCCTTTTATTTTATGTTCGCTAGGAGTCGCGTTACATTACTGCTGATGAAGACCCAACATTTCCTGATTTTGCTGCTTCATAATAAAAACGTTCAAATACCAAAATAACGGGACTTTTATTGTGAAGAACTTATAGGAAATTTCACTGTCAACTCCAGACACTGCTGTTTAGGTCTGGTCATACAAGACTAATAATTAACAGAAGGAGACATAATAGCAGGAAGTTCTGTAGTAATGCCTTACATATTGGTGAATTTGGGGACGTTTTTATGAAACTAAAAATGTTATCTTCAAGGCAACAGCACTGCAGAGAGCTCAAGACAGCCAGGGATATAGGAGTGCAGGCAGTAGAGTAACAAAAACACAGACCGATTACTAACTGTATATGATAAGATCCAAAACGCACAATTCACTCTGGTTCCTGTGACATGAGAAATACTTTGAATGAGTACGTAGTTCCGTTTTACAATTGAGAGGCGCTCTTTAATGTGGACACATTGGGCTCGAACCACCTCCAAATGTGGTTTTTGCGATCCGATCTCAATGAGTCCTGAGAGTTTTCACCTGTACTTAGAGCTGTCCACTTGTGATCCAATCCCTCAGACTGGATCTTACTACCAGGTAAAAACGGGTCATAGACTCTTCACCATCCACCTTTTTACTGACATCTGGTCAGACCTGCTAAAGGTTGCTATGACTCACTGCAGCCAGAAATGCTGAGGGAGCCTTTTATGAGTCAGTGTCATTGTCTACTAAATGTCAGCCTGGTCTGATCTGGATCAGGCTGTTAAGTTATTCACCAACTGTTGCCAGAGGTATTGAGATGACTGATGCTTTAATTCCTGCGTCTGTCTTTGTGGTGAGTGGCTCACTTAGAGATCACTAAAAAGTAAGAGGCAAGCTGGAATGTTCAGCTAATGCACTTTAATACCCTCAGCTGCTAGTCAAACTCTAATCTGCTCCTTTTAGTACAGAGTCCATCATACACAGAATTGTCGTAACGCAATGACTCTTTCAAGATAACCTAATCTAAATCTGTTGAAATGCCCTGCTAATCTGTTGGTGTGCATTTTCTCAGCTGTAACCACATTCACATAGGTTTCTTATAATGGGTGCTGAAAAGCCTTGCAAGTTCCAGTCAGTGGGTGTGGCCTGCCATGTAATTTCCCTCCACAAGCTTTGTGGTGAAAGCCACTGCTACACTCAGACAAACTGAGTAGCTGGTTACCTGAAGGAGTCACAGCTACATTCTACGTGGCGTGTCTTTTATCAGTCCTTCCAGAAAAATGTTTTGTGTTTGTTGCGGGATGTTGTTCTTGATTATGCGGCACATTTTCTTAAAAAAATGCGACTGAATATGCGGGATATTTATGCAATTTTATGCAATGAAATTGCGGGAACTTGCAAAAACTGCGGTTTGATTGCGGTCACTTGACTGCGGTCACTTCATAGCGTTCCCATGGCAACAGGGGAAAATGGCTGCTCTTGTGTGAAGTAAACGCAACATTTTTCAACTTTCTGTTAAAATGCATTTGACTTTTTTGCAATGAAAATGTGGGGATTATGAAATAATGCCAGCCCCGCATATTTTGCGCGGAAATCGGCAATTTATGCGCCGACAGTGCGGCGTATTTGAAAAAATGCAGCCCCCGCATAAATATGCGGACTTTGGCTGATTATGCATTAAATTATGTGATCGCATAATCGCGTTTTTTTTTTTTTTTTTTTTTTTTTTTCTGGAGGGACTGATTTATAGGCCCCAAAACAAGGGTGTGCTTCAGTGATACACTACATGATAGTGTGACGTCAAGCATTTGCAGCGAACTACGGGCAGAAACGGGAGCCGGGCTCAGTGGTGAGCACGACCACCATATTGGTTTCACCGCTGCATGTTGAGAGTGAGAGGGCAGCAAAGGGTGTGGTTTTACCTCCTCCCGTCCGTGTGTATGTGTGTACACAGGTCAGTTTCCTTTTGTGCTCAGTGGCCTTTTGTTCATGTGAGTAGTCAGGCTCTATGGGGGAGCGGAGTGCTGAATGGTGACACTGGTTTGTCACCGGTGAGTGGAGAGCGTAGCAGCGGGTGATTATCCTGCTCCCTCAGACTGCTGACGGGGCCTGCATGGGTCTGATCGCCCCCTTTTCACCCGTCTTTTCTCTCCGGGGTCTTTGTCTCCGTGCTGCGTTGCGTACGTGACCGGCACAGAACAGGTCTGTTAAGGAGACGGCTCGGGGGTTATCAAGTTTGGCACGGACCAGCAGGCATGCTTTGTTCTGGGGACTCATGTTCGCAGCAGTGTTGTGTGGCATACATGGAGGCACAGGAAGCCATGTTAATCACATGTATCCATTACTGAGGGGGAGTCGGCAGATTTTAGAGCCTTTGACCGTTTTCTTCTAAGAGACCCACTAAATGATTTCCCCTTCTAACACAGGGTCATCTCTCTGAAGGTCTGGTCACCAAGTGGTACAGGTCTCCTCGCCTGCTGCTCTCTCCTGACAACTACACCAAAGCCATCGACATGTGGGCCGCCGGCTGCATCTTTGCCGAGATGCTCACAGGGAAAACCCTCTTTGCAGGTAAATGTTGACTCGGTTTCTCATGGCTGACTCCCCGTAGCACCTCATATACAAACTGGCAAGCAGACGTTGAAGAAGCAGGTTGGGTGGCTCTGGTGAGGCATATGCTCATCCTGCTAGTCACTGTCTTTGTTACAGAACAGACACGAGATCCAAAGTCAGTCTGCTTGTACTGTCCTGATGGCTGGCCTTTGCAAATCCAGCTAGAGCTGGGAGATACTGACTGACTGTTGTTTTGTTGAAACTGCCTTGAGCTGAACACAAAGCAAATATGTGTGTTCTCGTGGTCGGGCGCCCTCAGCCGCACTCAAAATAAACTCCCTCGGTCATGTAGCCGTTGAATGTTGTGCAACTCTTCAAAGAAAGTGCCTAACGTTGGGCTGCCTGGTGTTTTCAGGAGCCCACGAGCTGGAGCAGATGCAGCTGATCCTGGAGTCCATCCCCGTGCTGCGAGAGGAAGATCGACAGGAGCTCCACAGCGTCATCCCGGTCTTCATCCGCAACGACATGTCCAAGCCTCACACACCGCTGGCTAAGCTGCTGCCTGACGTCAGTCCCCAGGGTGAGTACCACTTTACTTTTTTTACATTCAGAAGTACTCGCAGGCTCAATAAAGTACTCCCATGAACACGGACCAAATGTAGCGGGGCGGCCAGGGTCCTATCTCTCATGAATCGCGCGTTTTCCTACTTGGTAATCTCAATGTCTGTTCTCTCTGCAGCCCTTGACTTCCTGGAGAAGATCCTGACCTTTAACCCCATGGATCGCCTCACTGCGGAGGAGGCCCTGGCCCACCCCTATATGGCCGACTACTCCTTCCCCCTAGACGAGCCTGTCTCTCTGCACCCTTTCCACATTGAGGATGAAGTAGATGATATCCTGCTCATGGATCAGAGCCACAGCCACACCTGGGACAGGTATGCTCACTCACTTATTCCCTGTCGCACGCCTGCTCTTTGTGACCACGTTTGGTGATGCAAAGTTTTACATTTCCCCCGTTGAGACATTTTGAGCTTAGTTTCAGTGGAGTATGGTTTGCTTTTTCTCTCTGCATACTGAGCAGTAATAATGGGAATATAAATGAATTTAATTAATTAGTTAGTTAGATTCTGTACTGGAGTCTTTTTTTGAGTCATTTTGTGTGTCTGTGTACTGAAGTCTTGCCCTTTCATACTCCATCAGATATCATGAGAGCCAGCTGTCAGAGGCTGACTGGCACTTGCACAGCACCCACGACCCAGACGAAGTTCAGGTTGACCCAAGGGCTCTCTCTGATGTTACAGACAAGGAGGAGGTTCAGGTGTGTTTGAATTTATATAAAAATAAAAAAAAGAAATCTACATATCCTAAAAACAATTAGTTTTCCTTCGGTTTATTTCATTTTACTTTAAAAAATAAATTTTGAATGCTTATAGATAAGAGCTCCCAAATGTAAGGATGCATAGGTTAAGTATCGTTCCAAAAGGAATACATAACACAGTGAAAATAGTTTTGACGAGTGTTGCAAACCCAAGCTTTACCAAGTTTATAGGGTGTAACATGTCTTGCTCCTCGCTGATTTTTTTTTTTAAATTGCCTTTTTGATGGGGTAACGAAGGCTGAATGGTGGCTGTTGTCTTGTTTCCAGGTGGATCCTCGTAAATATGCTGATGGAGAGCGGGAGTTCCTGGACGAGCCGTCCTTCGATTACTCCACTCTGTTCCAGCCGGAGCAATCCTGGCAGGACGACCACCACGAGAACAAATACTGTGACTTGCAGTGTAGCCACACCTGTAACTACAAGGCCGTGTCGCCCTCCTACCTGGACAACCTCATCTGGAGGGACAGCGAAGTCAACCACTACTACGAGCCCAAGCTCATCATCGACATCTCCAACTGGAAGGAGCAGCAGAGCAAGGAGAAGGCGGACCGCAAGGCCAAGAGCAAGTGTGAGAAGAACGGGCTGGTGAAGGCCCAGATCGCGCTGCAGGAGGCCGAGAAGACCCAGGGTCCGGCGGAGAAGGACAGCGAGCAGGAGAAGCATCAGACGGAGAAGCCTCAAAGCCAGCAGAACCAGGGCTTTGACTTTGACTCCTTCATCGCCAGCACCATTAAACTGAGCCTGCAGCCGGAGCCCTGTCAGGAGGCGGCGCTGCTCCACGAGGTGGGCCTCCTGAACGAGCTCAACTCTTCCGTTTCCCAGCTGGACGCTCCCCGCTCGGGCTCCATGTCCAAGTCCATAAGTCAGGAGAAGGAGGAGAAGTGCCTGGTGAACCTCGCCCAGTTAGGCGGAGGAGGGCTGGGCGGCGGCGGCGGCGGCAGCGACTGCGCCTGGCCCGCCCGCCCCTGGGAGAGCTTTGGCTCCGGGGAGCGAGTCGGGGAGAACGGCTGTTTGATAGACGAAGCATGCTGGGACATTCACAAAGAGGACCAGCTCCAGAAGGAGAGCACTTACACCAGCTACCTGGACCGCCTGTTCAGCCGCAAGGAAGACGGGGCCGGAGAGACCGTGGCCGAGACGGAGCCGTCGGAGGGGACGGAGCTGGACGACGGCTTCCTCTGCGGGAGCACGGAGATTGTGCTGAACATGCAGCTGGACTCTCTGGCCCTGCCTGGCTTTGACAGCGCCGATGACTTGCCTCTAAAATCCATCCAGGCGTCCCTCACCCCCTGCGCTGTCAAATGCTCCCCACAGATTCCCCACAAAACATACAGCAGCATCTTCAAGCATCTTAATTAAAAAATAAATCTATATATCCTCCCTCACAGTGCAAAATCTAGGCAGTTTTTTGTTTTTTAATAATATGGTATATTATTGAACTTGAATCATTTCATACTTTTTTTTTATTATTATGGTTACTTTTAATTATTTTGTTTTATGAGTTGACAGGGGTGATTTATTATATTAAAAAAAAAAAAAAAATGTTGGTCATAACTCTGAGCCTTGACCACCAGGCCTTCATGGGTGAACGTCTGCGCTCTCATTGCTGAACTGGCATGTCACTCGCACACTTAATGTACTGTATACGAACGGAAAGGCAGGAGAGAAGTAACGAGACGAAGGATGGACGGGATGGTAGGAGAGGCGTTTTTGATTCAAGAGACGAGGTTTGGCTGTTAGGGTGTGACCTAAGGAAGGACACTAGACGCCGACATTGCTGTAGGCATTATTAAGTGCATTGAAAGAAACCGCTTTTCCTAGGATGGGATACAGAAGAAGAGAAAAAAAAAAGGGGGGGTTGGGGATGTCCTTTTTTTTTTTTTTTTTTTTTTTTCGTTTGACTTTATGACTTTTTTTTTTCTCCCTGAAGAAAGCTTCCTGAACCCTTTCATACTGTAATGTAATCTGACACATGATGCCAGCAGCAACCATTATCGTAGGCGTTAATGTAAATGTGTTATCTACCTCAAGGTAACAGCCGCGAGAGACACTCGAAGCCGCACTAGTGCTTTACACACACGTGACCATCCTCTCTCCATGAAATGAAGTGGTCGCGCAGATGAAATCTCTCACTTTAGCATTTAACATTAGTGAGGTGTTTTCAGTAATCATTATTTATTTCTAGCAGATGTGCGATATTTATTTTATCAAAATGTGTTATTTCAATGTGATTATCGATGATCGAGGAGTTGGGACAGACTTCCATTTTCATTTCAGCACTATATGGGCGTAAGTGTTCTTCTGTTTTATGGTAGGTTGCAAATTCATCTATGTTCAAAACGAAGTTGAGGCTTTACATTTTCCACCGATATAGTCAAAATGGATATCATTTTTGTTTTGTTTTTTTTATTTATAGGTGCGTTCTGTCTTTAATGCAAAATCTGCTTTATGGTTTGGAGAAGCGCCTAAAAGTCTTAATTTTTTATCTAAATGTAATGTTTAAAAAAAAATGCGTGCATGGAGGCAAGAGAGAGGTACATTACAAGTAAAGTTAATGGTGAGTATAATGTACGTCAGTTTTAATTGTACGTTTTTTTTTGTTGTTAAATTTCTATGTACTTTTTCCAGGCAAGCATGATGAATTAGGTAAGGTGTAGCATGTAGAACACTTATGGACTTTTTTTTTTTTTTTTTTTTTTTTTTTGTAATCATTGGTTCCCCTGTTCTACAAAATATCTCAAAATAAAATTACTGGCAAAGATGTTGGCTTGTCTGCCCTTTTTCTTAATATTCAGGGATAACTCTGACCTCATACTCTCAGTTAAGGTGTTTTTGTAACTTTAGATTTGTACGACCGCACAGCCAGGAGAGTCTTGTTGGTGGAGAGGAAGTGCTGACTCTAGTGCTGCCACCTCTGGACTCAATGTTTAATGCCCAACTAGGCAGACTAAATTACACGGTGAGCACTGGGGACACGCGCTTTGAATCACCAGCTAAATGTAGCTCTGGCTCAGACCACCATATTTGAGAGCTGTCGACTTGGTACACAGATTCCCACCTGCTTGTGTGTGTAAAACGCCGCAGGGAAACGAGCAGTATTGCATGACTAATGTGTAGATTTTCATTTGTTTGCTGCAACATTTTTCCTGTCGTGCAATAGTGACGCAATTCCTTGTCAACGAAACCGGTGTAGGAACGCAGCGTGACGCCATTTTAACGTCCCATCACAGTCATCGTTACTGCGTGTATATCTAAACTACTCAAACGTCTACTGCATGAGAGTGAGAACTCGAGCAGATGACAGATTTGTGTGGAAATAATGGGTTTCCTACAGGACAGGTGGTAGTCATATTTTCACCACAAGACATTTTTGGCATTTAGTGTCTTTATTTAAAGCATATAGCCTCTGGGTTTTGTGTAATGTATAATCCTTAAATATAGAGATTAGGTTCTAGGTGAATTGTTTCTTCTTTGGGGTAAATTAAATAGTCTGCATCTTTAAAAATGGATACATGTTTGGCTACACGAGCCAAAAAGGGTGGAAGCACACTTGTTTTTGGCTCCCACAGTAAAATGAGCAATTCCAAGCTGTAAACACTTCCAATTATAAGTAAAAGGTGCTGCAATCAAGTAAAAGTATTTCTAAGCAAAGCACTCAATATGTAGAACACCCTCCCTTAGTATTCAAATTATTAAAGGTCCCATGGCATGACCATTTCCCTTTGAGTATTTTTAATGTTAATATGCGTTCCCCCAGCCTGCCTATGGTCCCCTAGTGGCTAGAAATGGTGATAGGTGTAAACCGAGCCCTGGGTATCCTGCTCTGCCTTTGAGAAAATGAAAGCTCAGATGGGCCAATCTGGAATCTTCTAAAGAGCAAGGTTACCTCCCCTTTCTCTTCTTTGCCTGCCCAGAGAATTTGGCCCACCCATGAGAGAGAGAGACATCATGGCTTTCAAACAAGCAAAGTGGCAGTTGGTCACCAGGACCTATACGTGCACTAATGGAGAGATGTCAGAGTGAGGGGGCTGCCCATGGCAGGCGCCTCAAGCAGTTGGGGGTTCGGTGCCTTGCTCAGGGGCACTTTGGCAGTCCACCTTTCCGAGGAGGTGACCTGACTGAGCTACTGCCACCCCCATTTTTTTTTATGACTATTTTGATGCATCAACATGTAAGCAGCGACAATGTAAACTATGTGGCCGGGTGGGGTCAGTGGTAGTAGAGCAGGCGCACATGTCTGCATGTCTTCCCCCTTTCTCGCCTTGCTGTCCTATCAAATAAATGCGAAAAAAGCCCCAAAAAATAATCTTTAAAAAAATTAACAATGTTAACTATACTGGTGGGTAGTTTCATCAATTACAATGAGTCATATTTTTTAGTAAGTAGAAAGAAAGTGCCTGAAAACGCTGAGTAAATCAACTTACTTTCCACTGCTGCTGTTTTGATGTTTGGATAAATGTTAAAACTGCATAAAACAGCATAAGACAGCATAATCTTTTGGTGTCAAGGTGAATTGGTTCTAGGGTTGGGCATCGAGAACCGATTCCTACTTGGAATCGGTTCAAAAGTTACGATTCCAGTAGAATTGTTTCTTCATCGGAATCGTTTGGAATCGTTTATTGGATTTGGTTTCAAATCCGATCATCGCTTCCCAATTTAAAATGCGCAAGTTTTGGTTTGTGTTGCAGCCTTGGAGCACAGTAAGCAGCGCTTACTGTACATGTGACCCAGTTTCAACTCCTACACTCAAAGAATCGAGAATCGATAAGAACCGGAATCGAAAGGAAGAATCGCAATTGGAATCAGAATCGTTAAAATCCAAACAATGCCCAACCTTAATTGGCTCTGTGCCAAAATGTGATCAAAATGTAACGTTAGGCCAGCTCTGTTGTTTTTCTGCTCTCTTGGTAACAATACAATCCTCAGCCGCAGTGAATAAAAAGCCTGCTGGTGGAATACTCTGATGAAAGCTAAGGTACCTCATAAGAGGAGCATCTAAAAATGAAATCTTGTGTGATATTTACTGTTTTCACTCCCACCGCCTCACATGTCCCCTGTAAACACGTCTCATGTATTTCTTGCAGCTTCCTCTTTTCTGTTTTTTTTTTTTTTTTTACAGAAAAGGTGTTTGATGTTTCTAGTAAAATTGTCAGCATCTCTGCTCAAGATGTCAACGCTTGCATCCCCCCTCTCTGCTGCCACTTCGTCCGCACATTTTTCTGCAATTTCCGACTAATTGTATTGTGTATCGCTCCTTAGTCTTGCACCTACATACCTCACTCTCAAGTTCCCTCCTTCCTTCTGCTGACTGACACTTATCCTTCCCCCTTGGAGGTCCCGGGCCTGTTTGGTGTTGTCAGATTAAAAATAAAATCCAGGAACTCCAGGATAAGCAGCTCAACTCGCCCCCCCTCATCAGCTGACAGAAGCTTAACGCATCGCCTACTAATTTAAGGTCATGGTTGTCGTTCTCTTTCCACGGAAGGCCAATCAAAACTCATCCGGGGAGATTTCAGCAAAGACCAGGAACTGGTTAAGCATCTACAGAATTTCCTCCAATGGAAGGTACTGAAATAACTTTAGGTAATGACCTTTTTGGCAAAGGTTGAATTCATGTGCACACAAAGCCAAGCCAATAGTTATCTGCTACAACTTGAGGCTACTCATTATGGCACCTCGATGTCAGAATGTCTGTCCATATTCAGACCAGAGTTGTGCAGAGCGCTGGATACTAAAGTTAGAACACAAAGTGCCTTTATAAATAGACGTCACCTCTCGGGCACTTGGCACATTTAAAGCTTTAACTGCTGCCGAAGTTACAAAGTGTGCTGACCGTTGACATCAGATCAGCCTATCATTTTATACGACTTCTCAGCAACGTGTGGCTTTGACATCAGACTTCCAGATTTGCTTTTTTGGCTGCAGCAGACAGCTGTTTTCAGCAGGAAAAGCTCTAAAAACAACCTGCTTAGCACCAAACAGACACAGTTAGCAACTGGCTGGTGAACACAGTGGAGCATTTAGCATCTAAAGAGAAAGATATATTCCCTCAGGAGTTAGAGGAGGCCATGCAAAGGTCTGTGGTTGACCCTTAAATGGGATCAAGCACAGCAACTTACTTACCAACTTATATCACTGACAATATAAGTTACAGTGAGGAAAATAAGTATTTGAACACCCTGCTATTTTGCAAGTTCTCCCACTTGGAAATCATGGAGGTGTCTGAAATTGTCATCGTAGGTGCATGTCCACTGTGAGAGAAATCCAGAAATCCCAATATATGATTTTTTAACTATTTATTTGTATGATACAGCTGCAAATAAGTATTTGAACACCGGTCTATCAGCTAGAATTCTGACCCTCAAACACCTGTTAGTCTGCCTTTAAAATGTCCACCTCCACTCCATTTATTATCCTAAATTAGATGCACCTGTTTGAGGTCGTTAGCTGCATAAAGACTCCTGTCCACCCCATACAATCAGTAAGAATCCAACTACTAACATGGCCAAGACCAAAGAGCTGTCCAAAGACACTAGAGACAAAATTGTACACCTCCACAAGGCTGGAAAGGGCTACGGGGAAATTGCCAAGCAGCTTGGTGAAAAAAGGTCCACTGTTGGAGCAATCATTAGAAAATGGAAGAAGCTAAACATGACTGTCAATCTCCCTCGGACTGGGGCTCCATGCAAGATCTCACCTCGTGGGGTCTCAATTATCCTAAGAAAGGTGAGAAATCAGCCCAGAACTACATGGGAGGAGCTGGTCAATGACCTGAAAAGAGCTGGGACCACCGTTTCCAAGGTTACTGTTGGTAATACACTAAGACGTCATGGTTTAAAATCATGCATGGCACGGAAGGTTCCCCTACTTAAACCAGCACATGTCAAGGCCCGTCTTAAGTTTGCCAATGACCATTTGGATGATCCAGAGGAGTCATGGGAGAAAGTCATGTGGTCAGATGAGACCAAAATAGAACTTGTTGGTCATAATTCCACTAACTGTGTTTGGAGGAAGAAGAATGATGAGTACCATCCCAAGAACACCATCCCTACTGTGAAGCATGGGGGTGGTAGCATCATGCTTTGGGGGTGTTTTTCTGCACATGGGATAGGGCGACTGCACTGTATTAAGGAGAGGATAACCGGGGCCATGTATTGCGAGATTTTGGGGAACAACTTCCTTCAAAACCTGGTGAAAAACTACAGGAAACGTTTGACCTCCGTACTTGCAAACAAAGGCTACTGTACCAAATATTAACATTGATTTTCTCAGGTGTTCAAATACTTATTTGCAGCTGTATCATACAAATAAATAGTTAAAAAATTCATATATTGTGATTTCTGTTTTTTTTTTTTTTAAGATTGTCTCTCACAGTGAACATGCACCTACGATGACAATTTCAGACTCCTCCATGATTTCCAAGCGGGAGAACTTGCAAAATAGCAGGGTGTTCAAATACTTATTTTCCTCACTGTATATGTATTTGTATGATACATGAAAGTATTGGTATCACTAAAACACATTTCAATTTGTCATCTGATACCCATTGCACCATTTTGACAAAGTATGAATACACATTTGATTTTACTTTCCTCTAATCATTCATTGGGGGGCATTATTTATCTCCTTGTTTTGTTTGAAGGTAAAATGAGGAATAAAACTGTCAACGTTGTTGCTGTAATGTTAGTGTTGTACTCATCTCTTGTTCTTTTAACCTTTTCACCTTTTGTAAAGCACCTTGTAACCTAGTTTTGAAAGGTGCTATAGAAATAAAACTTACTTACTTAAAGTCTTATTTGAAATCAAATGTTTCTCTGTTTTTAAAAAATAACTGATCTTTTGTGCTTTATCATCATGTTGACTATGTATGCAAGCCCACTCTGGATTTGGAAATGGTTATAAGAGACTCTATTTCTGTCACTACAAGGCTAACGGCCTTATTTGAAATTGTATTGTTTGTATTAGAGCTAAGGGTGGGTGGTGGTGGTCCAACATTCTTTGTATTGGTATTACTTATTTTCCTGGTTTTAGACTGACCTTGTTTTGTTTTTTTAGGATAAAATCTTTCACATGATATTATTAAAACTGTAATTCATAATAGTTATAATTAAATTTTTGTTTCATTTACATTTTGTAGCACCTTTTTGTGTTCTCTGTCTTATGCTGTTTGCCTGTAACTCAGGTTATTGTTGCATATCGTGGCCAGGACACTATAAAAAAGGTATATAATATCAATGAATCTTTCTCCACAACATAATGTCTATTTTCTTTGTTTGATTTTCAACATATGTACCCCCTATTGTATTCTGTATAAATTAGTATTGATACAGACTATATTATCCTGGTGAAATAAAGTTAATTGAATTGTTCCTACATAACTATAAATAAATATATATATATATATATATATATATATATATATACTATAAATAATGCTGATTCAGCATTTACAGTATTGTTATCTGAGTCTTCCGCACAATTTGCGCTCACCTACTACTTCAGCATACTTTCAGCTTCAAAAAAAACATTCCAATATCAAAATGTTGAGCTCTTTAAGGACATTTATGCTTGTATTCACTTTTTTTCTTCCATTAATATTTTTTGGAAATATTAAGCTTTTCTCTTTTTACATTGAAAGTCAGTGGAGCAATCTTAAAATCATCTGCGTGACATTTTTTGGCATTCTATAGTATGGCTTTTTTGCCACTTTTTTCGACAAACTATACTATGACTTTGTTATCACTTTTGTCAACATAGCATACAACATACTATACCAAATAAATGATAGCATGAGCATTTCTCTGGGAGAAACTGATAACATTGTTGCAAAGTTATATTGTTGACATTTAACTGTAGCAGAATAACATGCATTGGTTTGACGAGGATGGGACTTGAACCCATGTGTGGAGAGCACAATGGATTAGCAGTCCATCTCCTTAATCACACGGTTGATCAGGATGGCCTCATCTGCCTCCACATGTATCCAAAGTAAAGGTCCAATCCAGATTACGCCCTGAGTGTTTACATAGGCCTAGTAAGTCTAGAAAAATGTGGTATGGAGTAGATGAGGAAGATATGATCTAGAAGGAGCTACACAGTCAATCTTCACGTCGGGGAATTGGCTCAAATGGTATAGTGCTCGCTTAGAATGCAAGAGGTAGCAAGATTGATTCCTGCATTCTCCAGAGGAATTTAGATTCTTCTGTGTTAGATGTTTGACATACTATACTATAACTTTTTTATCACTTTTTTTTGACATACTGTACTATGACTGTATTAAACAATATTGGGTGGCTCAGTGGTTTGCACTATTCCAACTACTACCAGCAAGTAAGCACTGCAGACTCTGACAGCTGGTTTGATCCCCAGTCCGAGCTGGGACTTTTTGTGTGGCGTTTGCATGTTCTTCCGGACTTTCTTTGACAAACTATACTATACCTTTTGTATCACTTTTTTTCAGTATGCTATACTATGACTATTTTTGATATGCTATACTATGACCCTTTTCTATCACTTTATTCAACTTACTATTCTATGACTTTTTTTTATCACTTTTTCAACATGCTATGCTGTTACTGTTCCACATGCAGACTCTGACTTTTTTCAACATACTGTAATATGATTTTAGCTTGGGACCGGGAGGTCACTGGTTCTAACCCCAGACCGACAGGATAAAATCTGGGTGGCTGGGTCCCTCCCTCATTACCATCACTGAGGTGCCCTTGAGCAAGGCCCTTAACCCCAACCGCTCCAGTGGAGCTGCTCAGTGGCCAGCAGATCAGGCTGTGGTTGTACTGGGCAGCTTCCAGGTACAGATGTGTAACTATGTGACTGTGACAGATCATTGCAAATAAGAATTTGTTCTCAATCGACTTACCTGGATAAATAAAGATTAAATTTTTTTTTTTAAACATTGTTGGCCTTTTTGTGTGGAGTTTGCATGTTCTTCCAGACTTTCTTTGACATACAATACTATGACTTTTATTCGATATAATATACTGTGACATCCCTTTTTTGACATACTATACTGACTTTTTTATAATTTGTTTTGACATACTACCATATACTATTACTTTTTTATCACTTTTTTCAACATACTATACCATGACTTTTTCGTCACTTTTATAAATGTGTTATGACTTTTTTATCATTATTTTTGACTTAATAAAATATCACTTTTTGACATACTATGCTATTACTTTTTCGTCACTTTTATAAGTGTGTTATGACTTTTTTATCATTATTTTTGACTTACTAAAATATATTATACTATTAATATATTATACTATGCTTTTTTCAACTTTTTTCACCATACTATAACTTTTTTTATCACTATCTTCGACAATCTATACCATGACTTTTTATCACTTTTTTCACATACTATACTATGACTTCTTTACCACTTTTTCCATATACAATACAATGAATTGTATAATTTTTTCGACATACTATACTATGCTTTTTAAACTTTCTATACTTTGACTTTTTTCACCATACTATAATATGACTTTTTTATCACTTTTTTCAACATACTGTGCTATGTTTTTTCTCTCGCTCGCATATCTACAGTATATGTTTATATGTCTTTCTCTGTCAATATGTCTGTCTGCTGTAAAGAAATAGTGGTGCAGGCAGGCAAAATATATAAACCCCTATCATTACTTCCTTTTTATTTTACATCCTTCATCCATTTCCCACTTTTTTAGCTATTTACACTGCTTCAGCTGCTTTTCATGCTTAATCAAGTCTTATTTACAGATTTATACTACATTCGAACCTTGAAATGATCTTCATCTTTTATTCATTAGTTTTATACAACTTGCAAATTCTTTTCGTAGTTATTAAAAATATTGAACACAGCTGATTGAGATGTCCTAATATGACCCATCAATGTCCCATTTCACCAACTCATTCATTACTCTTTCAGTTGCTTCTTTATTCAAATTAAAGCTGGCAATTCAGTTTAGCATTAGCTTTTACAAAAACGTTCATATAATATTGGTAATATTCGGCTTTTTAAGACATTCTTATTAATTACGACCATTTTCCCTTTTTCACATTTTCCTACAACTTCACCTTCTTACACATTTTAACCAGCACTTCAGTGTAGTGACAGCTTTTCAAAAAAACTTTAAATATTCCACTTTTGTTTGATACAGTATTGGTGTTATTCAACATTTCAATGAAATTCATACTAATTAAACCATTCCCACTTTTCCAACTATTCTCACTACTTTACCTTCTTCTTATGCAATTATGCCAGCAATCCAGTTTAGCTTTAGCTATTTAGCTTTTCAGCATTCACAAACATTTTCTGCAGGAAATGCATTTTCTAGTTAACTTATGAAATACATCATCTTTGGGGGCTTCCAGTTTTCGATTCTAACATTACAGATGTATTAACATATCTGGGATCACTGTACTGTACTCACATAGTTGTGAGGAAATGGCCTAAGGACTGCAGGTGTTTGGCAGAGCCAGCCTGAGAAAAAAAGAAACGACTGATAGACTTATCAGTTTTCCACATTTTCCATTTACATTTTGGCCAGTTTTCCAAGCACTGCTCACAAGAAAGCCTGCATACATTACCACCACAATCACAATTCCTTGTGTTTTCCAAAACAAAGTTGACCTTTTTCAGGGTGTGGATTTTTCCCCTGTAAATACACACATTTCAGTTTCAGATAAAGGTGGAGAAACACAATTGATGTAAATCTAGATATCAAATTATTCTACAACCGATAGTGTGCGGTACTGTGTGTTTGCTTTCTGGTAGAAACGTAGCATAATGTATTTTCCCACAGACATCCCGGGAGGCAGCACAGCTATAATTAGATATGCAGTTTCACGTCTTATATTCACACGAGTGTACTTTGCCTTTCTATTCATATAAGGTGAAGACAATTTGTTCTTCATTAAAGAACAAGTGTGTGTGTGTGTGTGTGTGTGTGTGTGTGTGTGTGTGTGTGTGTGTGTGTGTGTGGGTGGGTGTGTGTATGTGGTACTAAACCTACTACAGCAAAGGGAAGTGAACAGCATCAGCACTTATGGTGTACAGCAACAAATTCAGTGACTCAATGTTCTTGCTGATTGTTCAAATATACCAAGGAGGAAAATAACTACGTGTGTTGTCTGATGCATGTAATGAACGGTTGTAGAAAGAATTCACTCAATCAGCATGCAAGGGAAGGGGAGACTGAGCGAGACAAGATGTCATTATATGAAGTCCCTGCGGTGTTATTAGTCCGACTAACTTGTGTGATCTTTCACAACTTATTAGCAGCATTAGAGGAAATAAGTGAGCTGTAGCAGTGATGTTTCACTTCCACTTACATCTTTTTATAATTTAATTTAATAGTTTTTCCCTCAAAGTATTTGAGTACAATGTTGAGGTACTTGTACTTTACTTCAGAATTCCCATTTGATACTACTTTATACCTCTACTTACATTTTAGAGGAGAACTATGCTTTTTTTTACTCACATTTATTTGACAGAGATACACTTGAAAGCTTTTTTTGTACACTACATGTAATCATTTTATAAAATCTGATGCATTATTATAGACAAACAGCCCAACAGTATTTACACATTTACAAAAAACAATACTTTGACAGTGACAAGCTACAAGATAAATTGATACATACTGCAATGTGTTTTACATTAAAATGAAATCACCTTTTTATTTTCTTCCATTGTGAGTGTGGGTGACGTGAACTGGCCACTTCTCAGTAAAGCACATGCAGTAACAGTGGATACTGTATGTTTTCTGTGGGTAAATGAATAGCTCTTATATTAGAAGGTGTAGAAAGCTCAAAGGGTGTACTAAAGGAGAGACGATGGCGTTTGATATTAATGGATTAACATATTTTGAGCATGAAAGTGGATTTGATTTATGCAAGAGAGCTTCCAGAGCCCTTGAGGTAATTGTGTGATTCTTCCACCCCCGATGAAAGAAGGCGGGATATTGTCAGATTTACTGTGGAAAAAGACTCTTACTGAGGAACTGTTTGTTCATATAGTTGTTTAGTCCTACTTGTGTGCGACAGAAATGTACAGCGTTAGTGTCATACAATTCTGCAGTCTTAAAATGTTATTTCTCTTATGGGTATTTTTTTTGTTGCTAACAATAGAGGACACTTTCTTTGCTAGGTTACAGATAAAATCTCAGGTGAACATTAGACCAACGATGGCGGGATTGTTTTGAAATGAATCCAGGGACTTTAGGGACTCATTTTGTAATTTTGAAAATACTCAGGCAAAACAATGCTGAGAAATGCCTCTTGTCTTCTTCATTGCCAAATATAGCTGCATTTCACAGCCAAACAGCTTGGATTACCAAAATTGTGCTGAAGCCAAACTGAAGGCTTACAACGGATATTTCTGTTCCCATATGGTGAATTTTGGATCAAATCTGGAGAAGCAAAATGTGTTTTGTCCAAACAAAGAATGTTGGCTGAATAGTTTGGCTGAAATTGTGCGGATTTTATTTGATTAACTGATTTTACCCCAATGGAAAGAGCTCAGTGAAACAAGAACACCACTGTAATTGATGCTATTGCACCTATAACAAGGAAATTCACATCCACAAGATAACATGTGCAGCTCTAGTCCAACCTGCCCCATCTACTGTTAAGGAAAAGTAGAAGCAGCTAGCCTGGGTAAACCCTGACGGACTTCCGGCAAATTTGAGATTTGATCTGCAGTTACAACTGAGAAGGGTCTGGTGTCAACCAGGCTAAGAAGCAGCAGTTTAGACCAGCAAATGTAGACATGCTGATGTGTGCCATCTACAGTCAAGCAAAGTAATAGCTTATACAATTGTTACACTTGTGTTAATGCAACCATCAAGTGATTACAGTTTTTTTGGATTGCTTAAGCACGATTTTCAAAACAGGGCCCGTGTTTTCAAAACAGTACACACAATTAGCACAACCACACACCCAATTAGCAAAACACTACAGATCCTTTGCATAATTAAACACTCTTGTAAAAACTATACACTTTTGTTTAAAAACCACACTTTGTTACCATATGAAACACACGTTTCACATTACTATACTCTGTTTGCACGAGTTACAGTATTCTGTGATAAACTTAAAACACTTTTAGCACTTCTACTTCCCTATGATTAGAGTAGGCTACCATCAACAAAGTACAAATATAATGTAAATTCACCAAACACTACACAAGACTAATGTTGCAGACTGAAGAAACTTATTTATTTCTCAACACGCCCAAAATGTTGACATGGAGATTCATAATACTGTAACAAAATGTCACTTTACGTATTGTACTGTAAGTTTACTGTAAAAAAAAAAAAACACCACAAAACTAGACATTGTCTCTTCGCCTAGCTGGATCTGTCCAGAGAATTTCATCAACATCGCAGGCAATGTTGTCAAGAAACGTCTTGAATGACGAATCCATCCTTGCTTTGCTGTTACCTCCATCTGGTCCCAGGCCTCCTCCATGGCTTGGATGAGGGCTACCGCAGCCTGGAGACGGAGATCATATACCTTCCACTGCCATGCCAAGAAAAATTCTTCTATAGGGTTGAGGAATGGAGAGTATGGTGGAAGATATAGGATATATAAATATATATATATAATATATATATATATAGATATATAAATGTGGATGTTGCTGAAACCAGTTCTGAACCAGAGCAGAGCAGTGGAAAGACACATTGTCCCAGACAACAATGTATTGCATATGATCGATTTGATTTGCTGCTGTTATGTTGTGCAATTGGTCCAAGAATGTAAGTATGAGTGCTGTGTTGTAAGGGCCCATATGGGCATGGCGGTGGAGGACCCCATTCTGTGTAATGGCTGCACAGAGTATGATATTACCCCCACATTGCCCTGGGACATTGACTATAGCCCTGTGGCCAATGATGTTTCTTCCCCTCCTTTGTGTTCTTGTCAGGTTGAACCCAGCCTCATCTACGTAAATAAACTCATGCTGGATCTCCTCTCCATCCATTCGTAAAACTCTCTGAAGAACAGTGTCAGGCAAAATTGTGTAGTTCAGTGTAGATGTAGTATACATATTACAGTACAGTAAAAGATTATGAGACAGTATGCAAGATCACACTGCTAAAGTGAATACATACCTCTGCAAAATCATGCCGCAGTCGTTTCACCCTGTCGGAATTGCGTTCGAAAGGCACTCGATAAATTTGCTTCATTTGAATATGTTTTTTTTTGAGGATGCGTGCCAGTGTTGATGTTGAGACCTGATGGATATCGTTGAAACTGCCGTGGTTATTGACAATGTTAGTTTGGAGCTGATTGAGTGTTATAGCATTGTTGGCTTTACCATCTCCCTCTCTTGCTGTTCTGTGAACATAGGAGGCCTTCCCCCTTGTCGTTTCTGACCCTCAATCCTATGTAGAAAAAAAACAGCATACAATAGTACAGTAATTTCACAGGAAAAGGTAACAGATTGATATGATGATATTTTTACAATACCTATTTTCCAGTCGAAATGTTCTTATCACACTTGCCACTGTGTATCGGCTTAGATTTGTCTGTACTCGCAGTCCAGCCTCCCTCAGCGTCAGGCCGTGGTTGACAACGTGGTCAACCAGTGTTGCATTTGTCAGATTCGGTCCTCTTTGAGCACCTTCTTGTCTTCCTCTTCCTCTTCCTCTTCCTCTACCGCTACCGCTACCTTTACCTCTACCTCTACCTCCAGCATGGCCTCCATCTCTTCCTCTTCCTCTGTTGATTCCTCCTCTTTTGATTCCTCTTCCTCACCTTCCTCCTCCTCCTTGTCGTCCTCCTCCTCGTTCTCCTCGTTCTCCTCGTTCTCCTCCTCGTCTTACTCTTTCTCTCACTCTTTCCATTGTGCTTGAAGAACGATGAACTCACCTGCTGCTTTTTATAGTGTTTATACACCTGATTGGTGTGTCTACAATTAGGCAAACAAGTGTTTGCACACCTGATGACTGTGTTGAACCAATTGGTTGGACGGTGCGGTAATTTGACAGTCAGTGCTTTGGTATTGCAAGGAAGTGACTTCATGATAGATTTTTGTGTGTAATGTATGTTAAGTGTGTTTAGTGTTTTGCAAATCACTGTGTGTAGAGTTTAGAGTTAAAGTGTGAGGTTGACAATGTGCTTATAGTTGTGCAAATATGGGCTGATGTTTTGCTTCTTGAGTGTAAGGTTTTGCTAATAGTGTACTAATTTTAATTTTAGTGTGTAAGCAATCCAAAAAAACTGTAAGTTGCAATAGCTATAACTTTATTTGCCTGTAGGTGGTGACATCATCACCTCTAAAGTGATGTTGCTATTACTTCTTTCCTGTGTAGGTGATGCAGGGATTAGCATGTTTCTGCAATAGAGGAAGCTGCAGTTTCAGGACCGTATTCCTAGGCTCTGGTTTTTCGGGTATATGCTAGTATGTAGTTACCGTTACCCTAACCCAAACCCTGCCTTTTAGCCTAACCTTAACCGTTCATAGCTAGCTAACTGACTTATGTGTTGACGCTTGCGCAGTATGCCAGTTTCTTTTGATAACTTGGGTCCTGAAACTGCAGCTTCCTCTTTTCCAGGAACATAGTATAAGATGCAGGTTGGCTCGTTTAGTCACTAAACAGCTGTGGAGAATCTGCCAAATATGAACTCAAAATATTGTTCGAGAGATTGTTGTGTTAATCCAAAAGGTGGGCCTCCAGTTCATGCAGTGATAAATCAGGGCAAGAAAGCAGATGGATTGCATTGTCCTTTATTCCATCAGCCGTGTTGACGTGCTGTTGAGCCAGGCACTTCACCTTGGACAGCTCCAGTAGTGCTGCTCACTGGCCTGTAGTTTTACTGAGAAGCTTCCAGATCTGACTGTGTAACTGAGTGTAGAACATGTTTCTATGGGCTGTCAAGAAAGCAAGTAACAAAGACATTGGTGTATGATGTCACAGACGACATTGCCATATTAAACCAACCAGATTGTTGCATGAATGAGGAAAACCGTAGGCGACCTATGCCCAAACTCAGAAAGGCCTGCTTTCGGTCTCTTTTGTTTGTGCAGCAGGGAAACAATACTGACATTCAGCTTTGAAACATTTCATCTTTAATCTCCTGGGATATTTTGTCTTGTTTTTTCTTAAATATACACTTCTGTCTCCTAGAGCCAGAAACATGAGCACACCAGCAGGGGCTACACACAGGATACACTGTTAATAGATGATGACTGTTAGCTTGGGAAACTGAACTGAGTCTTCCTTTCTAAAACTTTTGTGTACAAGCTCTCTCCGCACGTCAAGCCCAACCAAATCCTGCAGCTGTGTAGTGAAAGCTGATACCAGTACAACAGTGGATCTATTGCAGTGTTTCCTATTAGCAGCAAGTGCACGCGCATTTGCATCCATATACAGATGCAACCAAGTCTTCAACACCTTTAAAAAACATTCATGGCTTCAGCTGTTTTCTAGATTTTGTTGTCGTCGATCAATTTGGGAGTGCTATCGCGTTCCGATGCTGTATCTGAACAGTGATGGGGCTACCTTTTTATTTACATTTAGATCACAGACAGTGGCTTTAGGAACAAGTTCTAGAGTAGGAGGTCACTTCAACAGCAACATGTGTCAGCACACCGAAGAAATGGGCAATTCAGTACAATCTGTAAAATAAGAATGCATGCATCAATGCAATGCACCACAGAGGCCCAGGTACACAATCCCTGATACTGAGACCTCTGAGTTGCCAGTGCTCAGGGGTGGGAAGCCAGTGAGGTGCTCATGTCCTTGTTGCTGAACTAGCTGTCAGGATATTTGTATGAAGTGGGGTGGGATTCCAGGGGGACATTACAAGCACCACATGCACCATAGCGCAACAGTGGCATTAGCAGTGGGAGCGATGCAGAACAGACAGAGAATTGGCTATCCCAGAGTGGGCAGACAAAATGGGAAAAAAAGAATAAAAGAAAAGATACAGAATGCTATTAGATGTTGCTATTTTCTTTTGCTGACTAAAAGCTGCTGTACATGGGTTGTATTTATTAATAAAAATTAAACATCTGCATCTGAAACATTATTCTACAGAGTCCCATCTGGTGGAGTGTATGAAAGATTTTAAACCTTGAATAATGAACTAGCTGATAACATACAGGGTTCCCCTTAGCTTCTAAATGGTTTTCTATCAAGCCGAGCCCTTATATCACGAACAGGAGGACACAATAAGAATAATGTCATGAGAGCTGCACTGTGGTTTAAGTGTATCAGTAGGTTGCCAAGATACAGTTGTCTGACAACAATGGATCCCTGGTGATTTACAGGTTCTCATGAGTGTCACAGACTGCGTGCATCAACTGAGAGCACACACACACACACACACACACACACACAGTTTGTCAAACACCCATTAGGATAAGAGAAACTCTGCGCTCTGTGTCTTTGTTGTCTTACCCCTTTGTCTTCGAACTAAACCGGCTACAGGGAGGAATTTCAGGCACACAGCAATTACGCTTTTGTGGCTTATCTCTTGACTTATCATAGTGGTTTTAGATCAGAGGTCTCTGTTGTGAGACAAGCCGTCACTATTTTTAAGATGGCTCTTTCTTAGCCCAAGCAGAGAGGCTAAGATGAAGGCCAAGGCTTTGTCAGTGCGGGAGTGCACCTGGATGTCAGAGGAGTGCCACCTGGTGGATGAGCTGCATGGAGACTCCCAGAAGGACAGCCTGTGTTTACCAAACATCTTCAAGTCCAAAAAAGTGAAGCCGCTTACTAGGATTCAGACTGGACCTACTTACCAGGTCTACCATACAGCCAGAGAGCTCCTGCTGGAAGTGCTGGACAGAGGAGCCGTCCGGAAGTTGATCAGGAGAGCTGCCGGTGGGAAGGCAGGAGCTACCCGTCCGTCATACAGCCAGAGCAGAGAGCCAGGTGCTGATCTCTCTGAGGAGGAGTATGCCGAGGCTTTAACATTGTTCTCTATCGTCCTACAGAGCGGTCTGTCTGTAGGAGAGAATTGCAGATTTGGCTCTGAGCTGACCCTGAAACTGGATGGATGGCAGGGCATCCTGAAGAGAAACAGCTTCCAGACCAACCTCCTGTCTCTGACCAGACTGGAAGATGGAGACAAGTTGGAAGTCCTATCTGCTTTCTGTAGCCACTTAACCAGGCGCTACCAGGGCTTATACACACCTGGTCACAACCTAAACGTGAAGAAATACAGACTTTCCTACCAGCAGGGGCCTTGCTCTCTTCATCTGGCCCTCCTCTGTGACATGAGCTCCGGGTTCATTTGTAACATGTATCTGTACTGTCCCGACCATCTCCAGAGGCAGAGCAGGAAACCTGTGGTTGAGCAGGTGGTCGGACACCTGCTGAGACCTTTTTGCAGCCACAGACACCTGGTTCAGCTGGACAGCTCTGCTTGGATGGGGGGCAGACTCGCAGACATCTTCTCTGGCTTGGGGGTCGATATTGATTTTGTTCCAACTGTTCAAAGATCATCTTCACCTCCACTGCTCGTTGAGGACTCGCTGTCTCAACCTGTAGCCCACCTGCAGGGCTGGACCGGACCTGCTCTGTTTCCTCTGTCAGACCTGAAGGGAGCAGCAGAAGATGTGTTTCTCCCAGGCATCTGGGTGACACTACATATCATCTGCATCAACACATTTACGCTTCACACTCTGCAGAGACAGGACTCAGGCAGGCAGGTCCACCTGACGGAGTTCACCAGGACTCTGGCCGCAAAGCTGGCTGTGGACAGCAGCATCGCTGTGCCTGTTCTGCAACAACTAAACAGCAGCTCCTACCAAGACACAAGTTTAACAAATCACTCTAAGCTAAGGTAAGTCTCACCGTAGTATTCTAGTGTTTCAAGTCAAGCTAATAACAGCTTTCACAGATGTGTGAAAAAAATAGACAGCTTTCTATTTCTGAAAGTATTTGATGTCTAAAAATATATTTGTATAAAGGCTAACTGTGGAAGGCTCCGTTATTTTGAAATCAATTAATTTCAGTGCAGCTTCATCTACGACAAACAATGAAATTTGGAAGTACTTTTTGTCAGGATAGTGCACAATCAATTAATTAACAGACAGTTGTGCAAGAAGAAATGTATGCGCTATCAATCTCTCTATTAATACAGATTTTAATAGTATAGTTAATATATTGTGTACATAGTGCAATGAAGAGTAAGAAGATACAGTGTATATAAGATAACAGCACAGTAGTCTTTCAGTGTAAACTGGGTAAACATTTAATATTAGGGCTGCAACTAATGATTATTACCATATTATATAACATTAGTAATGATTATGCCAGTTATCTTTTAAATTAAATGATTATTCGTTAAGTCAATAATATTTCAGAAAATATTTCCCAGACTCCCAAGATGACATCATGAAATTGCTTTGGTCCCAAATGCAAATATATTCAATTTACAATTATTTAATTACAACAAATGTTTGACGTTTTTCTTGATACATTACTTAAACGATTAATGATCAAAATTGCTGCTGATTCCTTTTCTGTCGATTCGATTTTAAATGTGACTATATTAAATTATGATACAATTTGCATCGTTGAGGAACAGGAATAAGGATGTGGTTTTGGGGTTTCTGTTCACTGGTCTTGCAGGATGAATTCCATCAGTGTGGAAAATGAGAAACAGGGCTGCAGCTCGGCAGTGAAGCTGCAGTCGGGCTGGAACAGACCAGGAGTGTGCGGTTTGGATAACTCCGGCAACTCCTGCTACTTAAATGCTGTGTTACAGTGTCTGTGTTCCACTGTGCCCCTCGTGGAGCACCTCCTTCATCGGGCTACTCGCAATGAGCTGGGAAGGTAAGGCCCCCCACCACCATCTCTCTTGCATGTTGACAGTCATGTTTTATCCCCAGCGGTTTAACCTCTGTTCATGCAGGTCTAAGTGGCGCGTGGCTGGGATGTTTGTCCGCCTGCTGGAGGAGATGTGGCTGGGAAGGAGCTCCAGCTGTGCCCCTGTGGAGGCCAGGTCTGTGCTGTGCTCCATCCTCCCCCAGTTCAACAACCACTCCCAGCAAGACGCCCAGGAACTGCTGCTCTTTCTCCTCAATGCGCTACACGACGACCTCAAAAAGGTCGGTGCAGCAACATCCGTCCCTCACCACGTAACCTCTCTCTGGCAAATCACTACACCTACAGAAAGTAAATCTGTGTACATCTGTTGACAAGGTGGCAAAGCGCCTGATGCACTCCTCAAGACGACAACCGAGACAAGACCAGAATAGAAACTGTGCCAGCGCAGCGGGGGAGTCCAGCACCATTGTCTCACATCTGTTTGAGGGCCAGCTGGGCTACATGACCCTCTGCATGCACTGCAGCCACCAGACACACAGCACACAGACCTTCACTGAACTTTCACTGCCAATTCCAACAGACATCATTAAGTGCTCCATTCAGGTATTTTTTTTTTTTATATTTTTAAACACATAGAACAGACAAACACAATTGAACAGCTGTGCAGCGCTGAGCTATCGTTTTCTTGGTTGCGGTTGAGCCAGCTAGCCAAATTTCAGCCAAGTCTCCCAAGCAGGTGTAATTTAGAGTCATCATCAAGTAACAAAACAATCGGGTCAGTAGGAATACGACATCCTAATCACATCAGATATTATTGATGTTGTTTTATTCCAAAACTCATGGACCCGTTCACACTCCCAGACCATGTGCAGGGAAGTTCCAGTTAGTTCAGGTTGGCAGAACGTGCAATAGGGAGTGGAAATGGCTTTAGAGACGTATCTCTTCTGGAAAATGGGAAATGTTGTCCCACACTGTTTCCCAATTAATTACGTTCCCCTCCGAGCTCAGCTCTCGTTCCCATTCCTTTAGTATTGGGAGTTCTCCTACGGATACTTGCATCAGTTTAGCATAAATCCCGGACCATTCAGGTACTTTTTAACCCTTGTTTTGTCCTTCGGGTCCCAGTGACTCGAAGGACAAAACAAGGGTTAATACAGCACCTTAGTGCTTTTTTGTACAGCATTTTGGTCAGCTTAAACTGTGTTTAAATGTGCTCTAGAAATAAACTTTACTTACTTACTTTACAAGAGACAGGGTTTAGAGAGCAATTCTCAACAAAGTAAATGGAAGAACATAACCCTTGTATTGTCCTTGGGGTCACTGGGACCCAAAGGACAACACAAGTTAACAGCTGCTGCAGGTGCCTTTTTACAACATCATCCAGACTGTATGCAGGTCATGATTTAAATATTGGTTGTCTTGTTCTTTACTTTCTCACACTCGTGTCTCTACGTTGTGCAGGATTGCCTGTCACTGTTCTTCGAGCAGACTATCCTGACCAGAGGAGAGCAGATGTTGTGTTCGGGGTGTGGGATGAGGAGAGAAACGGCAGTCCTCACTTGTTTGGACAAACCTCCCGAAATCCTAATGTTGCACCTGAAACGGTGGGTAGACACAATAACAATGTGTTAAAGGCAACTTAATAATAAGGGTGCATGTTTAATTGATGACTCTTTAGTAATCTGAACAAATGCATGTGATTTATAACTTAAATCATAATATATTAACACATATTAAACAATCTCACCTAAAAGGTCCACATGATCTTCATAAGCAGAGGAACTTTGCCCAGTTGTCATAGAAATGTAGAGCTATTAATTCAGTGTCAGAGTGAATTCAGAGTCAGCATTCATAATGTTAAAGTGCTTAACAGTGTATTCATATGGAGCAACAGACCTTCACAATCAATCATGTGCATTCATTCAAGAAGAGCCTTGTATATTTTATACACTAACTTGAGTTATTATGAAGGGCTACTGTGTCTAAATACCCTGGAGAACTAATGTTGTGGGTATTATTAGCTGTAAACCATGATCTCTTCTGAAATATGATCCTCATCTCGTCTGCAGGTTTGGTTGTAAGGGGAAGAACCAGGTGAAACTGAGGACGAATGTTGTGTTCTCCATGAGGCTCAATCTCTCCCCGTTTCTATCCAGCTCAGTACAGGACACCTCATATTCCTCATACCGCCTATATGCTGTTGTGGTCAGTAAACATATACGGGCTAAATTACTATTTAGATTACAATTTATTACAATACCAATTGATTCTTTGAATCTGGAAGGTGTAGTTAGACGTTTTCTTATCCGTTTTACACTGGGCAGATGCAAAAAATAACTTGGACACAAACAGACATTTTTTTTATTAGAATAGTTTTGGTTCTGTGATTTTTGGAGTTTAAGGAAAACATCATTCCCCTTTATTTCACATATTATTTTATGATGCCAGGATGGCAATGCATTTCTGCAGCGGTCATACCTCCTTTATAATGCAATCCGGGGCTTACGGAGTGATGTTCTTTAATACAGGTGTCTTCAAGGATTTTTAAGCCAACAGCCCCTTAACTGAAAGAGAGACGGAGCAGGGACCCCCTACTACATATATTGTATAAAATAAAGGTGCATATTTAACTGGGCCTACAATTACATGTAGGGCGGCCTAAAGCCATATACCTTTTTTTTTTTGCATAGAATACTAAGCTTTTAAAATAGCCTTATAATTGTTGGCATGCTTTTATAAATCATGTTTTCATTTGAAAACATGTGGCACAGTAAATCCTCAGGATTAACTGTATCTGTGGATGGCTACCTTAGTGACCACCTGTCCTTTAGGTCAGTTAGCCTATCCTCCAGCAGAAATTTATATTTGCTAATAATATGTTGGATTCAAGACTTTTACATTTTTTAAAAGAAATTAAAAAATGTACAATAATTTGGAGGCCCCCTTGCATTGACTCTGAAGACCGCCTAGGTGTCCCAGGCCCCCTGTTGAATATCCCTGCTTTAATACATTTGGGGAGGACAGTCTTGATTAGATTTGTTTTTACACGATACACAAAAATGGCAACTACAGCACAATATTTGCATGAAATGATGCAATGAAGAATTAAGTTTTGATCTTGTCTTTTAGACTGTATAATGTTCACGTAAATGAACCCTCTCCTTCTCCAGAACCACACAGGTCATCTTCACACGGGTCACTACACAGCTCTGTGCCACAATGCCCTGACTCAGACCTGGCACTGTTTTGATGACTCAGCGATCCGAGAGGTACCGGACAGCCTCGTGCAATCTCCAAATGCCTACGTGCTGCTCTACAGCCGTAAGCGCTTTCAAAAGCCAAAGATCCACGGACTCTGAGCTCTCCAACCAGCCGACCATGGGGCGGAGTCTCAACTTGCTTTTTGTTGTTTTATCGATACTTTAAAAAAATAAATAAAATAGTTATCAATCATGAGTCAACAATGTTTTAGAAGTCCAATGTTATCGGTGAAGTACTCTTTTAAAATGCATTTAAATCTGTTCCCCATCAGTGGCCTTGCATCAGTCAGACAACATCACTGATGCTTGTTTTTGTGCTGACTTCACCATAACTGTTCTCCAAATAAATGTAAAGCATTGACTTGTGTGCCCTTATTATAGTCTCTAAGTGTTTGTGTGTAACATTTATACATCATATAGTCTTATATCCTCAGGAATGAAATGACTAGAAGATCAACGGGCGGGATTTCATGCAGCTGATCCTGAAACAAACAGTCATTCAGACACAAACACTAATTTGAAGCAGTTTTAATAAATATGAGTTGTTTGTGGTTAATATAATCATTATATCTGAAACAAATTGTAAAATAAAATCAACATGTACAAGTAGAAAGAAAAGAGATCACGACATCATGCTAGGCAATACAACTTTGCTCAGGAAATCAAATCCTGTCAGATCTCTGGTCCATTCAGAAAAAAAAAAAAACATCGGTATACTTTGAGTTTGCTCTCGGTCGGTTGGTCGGTCGGTCAGGCAGCAAATGTTGACGCTCTGGTGTCAGTGAATAAGGTCAATTTCTTATGTTTTCATATTCTCACAGGTATTCTCCTCAGTACTGGATACAGAAATAAAATGAAAAGCAGTGAAAGGATGCCAAGTTATCACAGTCATTTTTCCTCTAAATAGTTGTTGTGTTTGAATATAATAATGTAAAGAGTTAAGTACGTTTAACAGAGAATAAATTCTACAACAAAGTGTGTAGGTGCAGGTAGGTTTTTCTGTCACTGCCTGGACCGAGCAAGACCTACAAGCTCAGCAACAGCATCGTTTTAAAGCATTCTGAGGCGAGTATTGATGTCTGCTATTAAACGTGTTCTACATAAACTTAAATGGATTGCATATTGTGTAAGTGCAACAACGTGGCTAATGCGAACAAGCAACAATCTCAATTCCCTCCTCTCTTTTACGAAGAATGCAAAAGTGGAGACCCACTCCCTTCCATCTCCTTGAGGATCATGTTAAAACATCAGAAGGCTATAGAGTTAAACCCCCTCCAACACACAGTCTTTGTCATTATGAATATGTTGATACTACAGTATAATGGCTGCTACTGAAAATCATAATTTGGTCACTTAACACATTAAAACACCTTGCCCTCCAGTATTTACATTGTTGAATGTGCAACATCAGCATTGGTTAAGAATGAACAACTGGTAACCCTGGTGTAGACACAGGCTGATCCGTTCTGCGATACGGCCATCCCCGCTGACTGCAACAGAAATGAGAGTGAAGAGCATCGGAACCAGCTGTCAGCCCTACAAACGCCACCGTTAAGAAGTCAGAGTTAAAAGGAGCATCTGTTTAGTCACTAGATGATCAGTAATGTGAACAGACAGCATGTTTAAACAGGTATAGGGTCCTCTAGTAGCTGAAGCATTGCACAGTGTTCCTGCCCCTTCCTCCGATCTGCGACAGACAAGGACTCTCCTCGCAACTCGCTCGAGTGCGTCCTCGCGTGCACGTCCACGACTAGTCAACCCGCAGCGACGTGCACCAGGTCCCCTCAGAGCTGTGATTTTAAAAAAGAAGAAGAAAAAAAAAAAAAAAAAAACACCCTCTAGGCTTGAGCGTGCGCTGCTCTGGTGTTCTAGTGTTGCCTCTCTGTGTCCTACGGCTCCGTCACAGGTTGGAGTAAAACAGGATGTAGGCTGCCGAGGACTTGACGGAGGAGGTGGAGATCTCCGTCACCTCGTGGTCATCAAACTTGTACCAGCGCTGTTTGGGGGCGTTCTTACAGTAGGCTGTGTAATGGCCGCCGTCTAAACCCCCGTAGTGGTTCTGGGAGCGGAAAAGAAGGTTCATATAAACATTATTATATTTAGTTCTTACTTGTGAAATATCTGCAGTTTCGCATGTGTGCTTCCAAAACCTTTTCTCAGCTTAGCCTGCCTGTAAAAACGTGTTTTTGCTACAAACTCCTTTCTTCTGAAGAAAACCCGTTACTGTGTATTATGTAAGGTTATCTTACGGTCAATATGTCTTGCTGTCAAGCAGCCGAACACATTGGTGTGTTTATGGCACAAAGGCTGCTTGACTAGTAGAACCGATGTGGGTTTGGTTTATTTTCCAACCATTTATGGACTCTGCCAACCGAAGGACTGACTGCTTTATGGAAGGTGTACGAGATATAACTACATAGCAATAGTAATACACTGCTATGTACAGTACTCCGTACTACTGAGTGCATCTCTTATCTTCCTTTTAATGTTTGATTTCTTGAGTATACCTCTTGTTTTTATCTGTTGTTTCACAGCCTACAGTCTCTTAACCTCTCCTGTAATATATTTCCGTTATTTTCTCTGAAATAAACTTCACAACAGAATTAATATCACTTCCACTTACAGACACTCCAAACAGGCTGTATCTCTTCAGGGTCTGTTTGGGTCCGATGACGTACTGGGCCAGGTCCAGAGTGTCTAGAGAAAAGTCTACGGACGTCTGCAGCTTCTGCTTCCATCTACCCTCATAGGAGAATCTGTGGAAATTATGCCCATTAAAAAGAAAGAGTGTCAGATGTGGAGGCAGTGAGAAAATGGCCAAAAATATAAAATCTAATCTTATTCCCCAAAACAGTGAAAGTGCGCATTTGGTTTTACTAAAGAACAACAGCGAGAAGTTCTTTGCTCATCAGTAGGCGAGTGTCAAAACATTTGGTCTTCGTCTGCATCATTTTTAATTTCTGACATCACAACAGACCGTTTTAAGTGCACCAGGAGAATGGGCGGGACCTTCCAGATCTCCAGTTTCTTGGTGGAATCTCTGTGGGCTTTGCAGTGTCTGCAGAACACCTTGTTGTTGTCCGTCAGCTTCTCTTCCTTGGAGAACAGCCTCAGACAATCCTGCCAAGAAGCATCGAACATATCGGTCAAGTATAAGTGCCTAAAATTTCCCTCGGGATGAATAAAGTAAGTAAGTAAGTATCTATCTATCTAAAAAAGCAACAACAAAAAACAGTTACAGATCATAAAGCTTATATTTTTGTTGTGACTTTTATTTATATACATAGAAACTCAAGATGTAGTGAGATTGTGCATTTGTCAAGAGAAAAACTGAAACTCAACAGTACAGCCTTAACAGGTGAGAATAGTGTGTAAATGTTCACTTTAATGTGAACTCTGCAGTACCCGCAGTAAACTTTTTTTGTAAACTGTTTTTCACTGCCCTCAATGAACCAGAGTACTGTAAAGGAAAACATGGTCTTTCTGACAAGCTTAAAGCTCATCTCAAACTGTAAAAAGCAGAAGAAAAAAAACTCCTGACACACGCTTTGATGCGCGTGTTTAATGTCTGACCGACCTGCAGGGAGCACTTGCTGGTGGAGGCCAGAGGCAGCGACAGGTACATAAAGGTCTCAAATGTCCGGGACTTGCGATGGCAGGTCAGACACTGCACAGTGGACTTGAACTGGCCCTGAAACAGCGCTACGATGATGGACTCGTTCAGCAGCTTGTGTTTGCTCCAGGCCAAGTCGGCTGCCGTCTGATCATCCAGATGGTCGTTTTCCTCCTCCTTGTACCGCTTCCTGTTGTCCGCCTGACACCGTAGAACGGAAAAAAACAACATGTTGGTACACACACACAACTGCGGCTTTAGGTGTTAGCAAAACCTGCCTTCTTGATTCATAACCGATGCAAAAATATACTGGTCATAATTACAATGCTACAGTTAGCGCTGAAAACACAACTCCGTGACAACTGCAGACTGAATGTAAGCGATCCGCTTTGTTTTCAACACCTATCTAATGTCTTTCAGCTTCATTAGCATGCAGTTCAGCCAGATCCCTCTCATTATGACAGGTAGGAAGATATGAGAGGCAGATTAACACTTGCTAATTAATATCTCATTAATTAGATTGATGATTAGGCTGATTGATCATATAGCCAGGAGACTGGGACAGGGCCAGCCTGATGGCAGACAGGTCTGAACATCACACAAAAGGGATGTGATGAGATGGAGAGGGTTTCATGAGAAATGCACATCATCGGCTGTTACAACCTAATTGGCACCTCATCGTTGACATTTGAAATAGCTTGAAAAAGGTAAAATGGGGTGAACGTATTACTTTAACTCAACACCAGGTGGAGACAGTTGTCCCAATATCTCAAAGCCGCCTGTTCTTTTAAGAACCATCTCTGACAGCTTCACTACGAAACATAAATCAGGTTTTGAGGAGTCTAAAAAAAAAAAAAAAAAAAAATAGAAAAACGCAACATGATCTTTTTCTGTATTTTAACTAATTAACCTAGTCCTTTTCCCCCCATTCAGATGCACATGAAGCCAGTACAATCAGTGGATACTGTAATGCAATGAGCATATCTTGGGTCTACATGCACAGAGGTTCCAGACAGATGCAGACACGCCACACTCACACTGCTGCAGGAGGACCAAGGACACACAGCTCTTTACTTACTCTCTAATTTGCCATCAAAATGAAACCAGGTGAAAAAAAAACAGAAAGAAGGAAAATGATAAAAGACTATGTTTCAATTGTTAACAGGCAAATGTGAAACAACTTACAGGGGTAGTAGAAGACAAGTCATAGAAAGCCATGGTTAAAATGAATAAATTACTTATTTATTCGCTCAATATTTAATTCAGGGTGAGCACATTCAGATGAGAGCGTTAATCCTAGCAGATATCAAAAGCTTTTTAAGACTTTAATTATGCCATACTTTAATCTCTAAATCTCGAATGAAACAAGTGTGCGTGCTACCTTGTTGAGGTCCTCGTGGAGCCCATCCATGAGGAACAGCAGCAGCTCCTGGGAGTCTTGCTGGTCATAGCCAGCAAACTGGTCATTGATCTTGCCTATGGTGATCTTGAAGTCCCGCGGGCTGATGCACTTGTACAGACCGGCCCACAGGGCCTTCATGATCACACCAAACTCCTCCGCCACCTCCCCTTTATGACCAAGGATGTTTTGCCTGCCAGAGGAAAAGAGATGTTAAATATGTGCCTCATACATGATTGATTCCTAATGGTAAGCAACTCCACGTATATGGGCCCCTGACCTGTTGATATCCTCCAGGTAGAAATTGTTGTTGAAGTACTCAGCCATGCCAGGAGTGTTACACAGACACTGCAAGATAGAATTCATGTAGCATGTGTTGCCCATGTTACGAAGGCCAGTTAGGGATGGACCATTGCCTCCAAATGTAGGATTCAGGTTGCGAATTTTGGCAGCTGACGGCCGTGCAATCTCGACTTTGGAATAGACTTTAGCACTGGGAGGTCTGCAGGGCAGAGGAGCAACATTAGAGAATACCAGAGCAGTTCCTGCAGAGATAAGACTAAAGGAAACACAATGTGTAATATATCCAAAGCGATACAGTGCAGACAGATAATGTAACAGACACTAGATGCATTGTCCAATTATCACAGATGCTGGAACATCCCGAAATTGACAGACCTAAAACCTCTGTGTGCCTTACTTGGTCTCTCTGTTGATGGTGGGTATAACAGCAGCAGTGGTCGGAGCGCTGGCCTTCTTCTGGCCCTCCTCCCTCAGGTCCTGGCTGATATCAGGGGAGGAGTAGGAGCGTTTCAGTTTAGACTGTTCCCGCTCTTGTTCACAGTTGGTGTCTGGCTCAGCTGGTTGTGGGGTTTTCTGTTTAACTGTTGGTGGCGTGGAGGGTGGAGTCTGGGGAACAGTGACCTCAGGAGGGTACAGGTGGACACGGTTGGTTGGGGAATGGTAGTACCGGTAGGTCCCCGTCACCGTGTCAAGGAACTAGCCAAAAATGGAGGGGTGAACATGAAAAGAAAATGGAACATTAGGTTGAAAGGAAAAATCAGGGGCATAAGGAAATAATTACTTTTCAATGAAAATATGCCTTTTTAACTTTTTTCATTTAACTTTCAGATTTAAACATCTCGTACCTTCATCCAACCGATTGGAAGGCCAGGTACACTCCTACCCATCTCCTCACTCCTTGCTCTGGTCAGGGGCTCCCTCTGTGGGAAAAACACACAGCAACTCTACTTAGAAGTTCATTACAGAAATAATTATGAGTGACCGTTTCATGGGGAAGGTAAAAGGAACGCTGGGTATTTCTGAAGACCAACATCCCAGATATATCTGGCATTGTTCAAGCATTAAACGGTTGGACTCATATACCAAACGTCCATGTTTTTGTGAAGCAGAAAAGATGCTGTTTAAATCTTTTTAAACAAAACAAATACTAACTTCAGTCTCCAGTTTTCTTCTAAACAGACTTAATTTACATATGTAGTTGATGCATTTGCATTCTGTCATATACTCCACTCAGACTAACGCAGGTTAAACACACGTCAGTGATCAATCTGAATGGAAAGAGCTGGACAGTATGAGCTAGAGGAGAGTGTGAAAGAGCAAACATACAGAGAAAATGAAAGTGAAACTTAACTTTTATTAGGTACTTCTGTGATAAATTCTTCTGGATAACTTAATAGTTTACAAGAAGTGTGTGGAGTCACAGTTACAGATGCCGAGCAGCCTCCGAGTGAAACGTAGATGAAATATGCATGCACTAGATGATAAGATTGATGGGCTGTGTGTTTATAAAGTGTATGGACATGTGGATTTGTGGTCTCATTGTCTAAAGATAACAGCAAAGGATTTCACAGTTTCTTTTTAGCCACACATGTAACACACAGGGCTTTAAGGAACTCTTGAGGTTAGCATTGGATCCCTTTTGTTCACTTTTCTGATTGCATTGGATGCTTGTGTTGTAACTGGCAAAAGCAAAAACGGTAAACCTGCCTTTAACATTCATTTTGTGCTTGCAGTTTCCCAGGGACACAGGAGTGAAATGAGACATTTCATACGGAAAGAAAATAGGACCTACCTTAATTTCACTTACAAGATGGTTGGGAGCAGGCGAGTCCAGAGACATACTCTTCGAAGGAGTGTCAGAGCTCTGCTCCTTTCCCCTCCTCTCTTTCTCGTCCCACAGCTTGTTCTTTTTATCTCCCTCTTCTTCTGCCTTCTGTCTTTCCAGTTTCTTTTTCTCCTGAAGTCCATTCTCCTCCTCTTCCTTCTTCCTCTTCTCACTTTGTTCCCTTTCTAGCCTTTCCTTCTGTTCCTTCTCCTGGCTCTCCTCCTCTATGCGACGCTCCTGGATGCGTTTCTCCTGCTCTTGCCTCGCCTTCTCCATCCCTGCCACCACATCTGAGTGTATCTGGCTTTGTTCTTCTTTAGACAGAGAAGTGTTGGAGACGAGGGGCGGTTTGACTGAGCGATCGGGGACAAATGGGCCGTTCTGCGTGGGGTCCTTCGCTGACCCGTTGTGGCTGGGCTTAGGCTCGTCCGACACCCGGACCGAGGGTTTCTTGGTACGGTCAAACTACGACAGGTGAACAGGAGGATAAAGCAAATACATGAGTGATATATAGACACACTAAAGTCCTTAATGTTTTTGTACTCTCCCAGAATATTTAGTATACCTGTGGGAAGGCTTTGGCTGTTGCAGGTGACTGGCTGGATGTGCCTGCCACAGGGCCCTTCTTACTAAGGTCTTGCTCAGAATTTGTAGAGCCTGTGACTGTGGAATTGACAGCATCTGGCAGCCTGTCAATCACCATGGAAGTTTTAGATGCGGGGGGTTCTGCTGGTGCAACCCCATTCACCAGCACAGGAGCGGAGGCTTCATGGGGCTCAGGTATAACCTCGGGCTCTGGTAGAGGTGGGGTCGGAGGCTTTGGTTCCTCCAGGGATGGGTAGCTAAAGTTCACTGTTCAAAACATCAAAGAAAGTTAATTAATTGAAGAGAGAATCATATTCTTAGACATATTAGACTAAAGAGTCCAGCAACACTTAATGAGCAATACAAGATTAGTATCTCTATAAAAAAATAACTCACTGTACTTAACACAAGCCTTTACACTGCTACTGGTGAAGAATGCAGGTTGTGAGCTGGAATAACTGGTCGTGATGTGCAATATAGTTACTGTAGGAACATGTGTAAGAGCCATTTAAATGTGATTTAGAAACTAGTGTGTGTATTTATGACGTTTTGACAAAAAACAGAGACATACAGTAAGAAAACACTAAAAGCTGTTGTGATTAGTTGATTGTTGGTGTATTTTAGGGTGCAGGAAGGATAAAATCCAGAAAACACAAGCATAATCTGGGATGCATGGCTCAAGAATAGATTTTTTGGTGAATATGAATATATAATAGTATGACATTTTGACAGAATTAGGCCAACTTTATTTTAATCAATTCATTTGCTTTTATAATTTTTTTTTAAACAAATAACATCAGTTGCATTAACACAACCACTGCCAACAAATTAAACTACATAGCCTGAATAATACAAAGAGCCAAAACTCTAACGTGCGGTGCTGGTATTACTCACACTGAGGGAGGGAGCTGATGATATTCTGTCTAGGGGGGCGGACTTTAGCGTTGGTTGTGTACATGGGGTAAAACAACAGCCAGTTCTCGTAGCCTCCCTCCAGCACCAGTGGCTCACTACGCAGGATGGTGATGCTGTCCCACTGTTGAGTGTGCAAACACATCATTGTACCTCACAGGAAGGTTCTGCTGTTGTTATTCACACTCATAAGCGCATGCACAAATGCCAACCCCCACACACTCACATAGTTACCTTATAGAGGGCATCTTTGAGGCTGCGCAAGGTGGTGCCCAGTGAAAGGTCAGTGACAGAACTAAACCAGTCCAGCAGGACTATATAATCCACAAACCCCCGCCGCTTCCAATGCTCTTTCGACACCTCGGGCAGCTTCGCCTCAATCTGATTCACAGTGATTCTAAACACAGAGAGGTTTAGGAATAAAGACTTTGTTTGACAGTAAGTGACATGAACAGAGGAAACAGAAAAACAAGTTAACAAAAAGGGAAAAAAGATAATAGATTCATTCATATTATCACTCCAAAATCAGATTACAAATTACACATTCAGTGTCAGATCAAACAACCAGGTATGAAGCCTGATGTCCAATCCCCTTTCTCACCCCGGGCTAATGGCCTCCTCAGGCACGCTGACGCAAGTCTGGCCTGGGACCTGAATGCGAGACTCCTCAAAGTCCCTGTGGCTGCGGGCATCCATGACAATCATTGTAATCGTCTGGTCCTTCATCATGTGGAAAAGCTTCTCAGCTGAGATCCCACCAGCTGACACCGCAGCTATCAGGTTAAGTCATTAAATCAACACAAGACAAACAAAAAGACTAAACATAATAGCAGTAAAAGTCTCCGTTTATAGAATGATTTCCACCTCAGAAATAACTTCAGACTTCTTTTGTGTTATTCTGCTTACCTTTTGAGGTTGCTTTCTTCAATTCATTCTTCAGTTCATTTTGTTCTCCTTTTACCTGACATACAGACACAACATTCATCTTGTCAAAAACCTGAATATTGAATTGCTGATTCCATTTGGCTTTATTTCTTCTTACATTAAATAACTCCAAACAATAAAAAACATACCATTACTTAAAACATATATTCATTCATATACTGTATTTGCTAATGAAGCTAGTAGTGTTGCTGTTATTACTGCTATGATGTGAACTGTCAATAAAACCGTTTACCTATAGTGAGTGTAGACTCAAATACAACCAAACGATGGTTATTTACGTATATTATAATGTACATTATATTTCTCTTTGGAATCAAGTGTCTGCCTTAAGTGAGTATGTTTTAATATGGAGACATTGGACAGTGCCTCTCTACCTTTTTGCTGTCCTTCTTGTTTGCCGATGACACTTTTGGATGACCATCTTTTTCTGTTATTTCCTCCTTCCTTTTCTTCTCCTCTTGTCTCTCCATCTCCTCAAGTTTTTTTCGAACTTCAACTTCCTCATACCTGTTTAAAATGAAAGATTAGCTAAGTTGAACATAAATATTCCAATGTTATATGCAGCTGATGCATTAATAAGGTGTGTACAGTCTAAGACAAGCAAAGCCTCTAACCTGAGTTTAAGGCTTTCAGAGAGCTTCTCGGCTTCTTCAATGGCTTTCTTAAAGCTGTTTTGCCCAAGCATGGTCATGTAGTACTCCTTTATACATTGAAATAGAGAAGAGTTACACACAGAAATACCTAACTTCAATTATTGATACATTACAACAAGTCTTTACATAAAAATGCACAGGGAAAAAAATTTGATTTTACAAATATTAACTATACCGGTTGCTGCTTGAAGTCTAGTCTTTTCTTGATGATGTCATATACTGTTAAATACTTCATGTACAGCACATAAGCTTTCTCCTCATCTCTGTCCAGACGACACTCCTCTGCCGCCTTGAAGATTTTGCAGGCACTCTGAACATAGCTGAAACACAGCAAATAAAAAAACAAACAAAAAAAAAACAATGTCCATGATTTGACTGTTATCCTCATCTCTCTCCCCTCACTTAGTAGTAGTAGATAACTTTATTGTCCACGTGAGGCAGTTGGGTTTGCGGCACAGTCGCAAGGCACTTCATGACAAGACATCAGACATACGATACAAACAAATAATCCCTACATCAGACACCGACAGACATAACATGAAGAACATACATCACACACTACAATACACTATACACCCTTGGGTATGAACAGGCCAGTTGGACATCTAGATTATTTTGACTGGTTTAAGGCTTTTATGGCGAAAGTTCCTATGTGCTATGAGTGTGTTCTACTGTACTGGGTTACTGGATTGATACAAGTAAACATGAAACCTAAAGTTACCTTCTGGTACTTGTCTTGTCCGGCTTGATGTCAGCCTTTTTATTGAGTTCAGCCAGAGATGTGGACAGATATAGCTCTTTGGCCCCGGTGGAAACTGCAGGCATTTTCGCGGGTGTGTTCAGTCAGAGGTCACAGTTTCAGTGCTGTACACAAGCTCTGAACATATCTGAAAAGAAGTTTGTGAGTCCAAAATAAAGTAAACACAAAAACATTCAACTAGTTGTGTTGCAAATCTATTTGAAAAGCGTTAGCTAAGATATAAGTTGCTCTTAGCTTCCAATACAAATTGAGTTCCTCACTTGCCATTAGCTGTCACGCAGCATTTAAACATGGTCTCAATTAGACAACGTTAAGCCAAACATATAGCTAAGACATGACGAAGAAAAGTTACATCTAGCTAGCTAACCTGGGATGTTGCTCTCAGTGTTATCGTATTAGCAACATTAGCTAGTTAGCTTGTGGTTGTTAGTTAGCTAGCTAGCAGAACACTAACAACAACAACAACAACAACAACAACAGTTTTCTGGCTAACGTAACGTTTAAGTCGCGACCATCTTTCTTGACTGGAGGCCTGTTGGGCAGCTAACGGACAACTAAACATACGTTATTCAACATATAACATTGACCAACCACATATTTAATATAAACGTCTTTTAGCTAGCCAACTAATTAATGTACCACGCGTTGCTACCTTCGGAGTTATTCAGATAGCAAACGTTAGCAAGCTACGTTCTGAGCTCACGCAGTTGAGCGTCACATTACGCTACCCTGGGTTATTTAACTAACTACAGAACAAATAGCCACGGCTACAATCACATTCAGTAGTAAAGGGACACCCTCTAGTAATAATGCCAACATACATTTAGTGAACGATTGTTTGGCAAGATACTGTTAATTTAATATTTAAATTACCTCTTTCTGATCCGTTGCTTACACTTTAGCTACTCCTTTGACAGCTGATTCCTGGCATAGAAAAAAAATTCTCGCTCCTTGTTCCGCATTCTTTTCTTCATCTTCTCTGACGTTTTGCGTCAGCTGGTATCCTCATGTTGCATTACTGCCACCTTCTGGAGATCATGTTCTGCTTCACTGGCCATTTTCTCTTGTCCTGTCCATTTTGTCCCACCTTCTTAGTATTCCAAACTCTCAAATCTAAAAAAAATCGTGTGTAGCCTAGTAGCCCTGCTTTTGTATAGCTCAATATACATACCCTGTGCCATTTATGTTTTGTATGCTATCACACCTTGAATGTTTCAGATTATTTACATTGTTTACAAAACCAGTCAGAGGTGTTTCTTCAATGTGTAGTGTTCAAATTGCTGTGCCCTATTGTTAATCATGTTATAGCTTTGCACTGCCCTGCACTCTTGCACTACTTGTAGGCCTACTTCAATCTACAGTGTGTTGCCTATCTGTTGCCTGTATATGTTTGTTTGCTTCCTTTTGCTGCTTGTCTATATTTGTATCTTCCTGGGAAATTAACAAAGTTAATAAAAAAATATAGTAATGTGACCACGAGAGCCTGACTAGTTTTATACAGTCTATGAGTCTGACCGACACTGGACTGAAGATAAGATGAAGTAGACTCCAGTTACCCCAGAGGCTCTAACTTTCTGTTTCCTCCCCTTCCTCTACACCCATACTCCTACATATACACCAATCCCAAGTGTGTTATATTGAGCAATACCAGCTGCACTGTTGCTGTTCTGACCGTGGCTAATGATGACATTTGGCTTTTTGTGGAGTGGGCCAAAAGAAAATTGAAACACATTAACCAACACACATTAGCCCAGAGTTTAGTGTAATTATGTAAGCCTCTTTTTTTTTTTTAATGATCACATGTAGAACAGTTGCATACAGTGGTTAAACAGCAGTCTTATAAAGTGATATATTGGGGTTGTCTTTATCAAAGCAAATACACAAGCATTTATGGGCTTCATTCACAGACATCATGATTCATCATTAGTCAGTTTGTCTTTTCTGCTCCTATCATGTCAAACTGAGTGGCCAAATCCTTTTTCTATCAACTGTTTCTAACTTTTGGTTTGAAATATCAAGCCCAAGATTTTTTTGTGATAGGCTGATGCCATGATGATATTTTCAGCTTATTTGAATAAAAGCAACAGAATAGGATCCATCAAGAAGCCCTTTGGCTTTGATGTCAATTGCACAATTATGGTTAAACCTGCTTTCATCAGGCTGACTCAGACATAAAGGCACACAAGGAACACAATAGTTACAGTGTGCTCTGCTTCATATCACAAAACACTTATTTCTGCGTATTGTACACACAGACTTTAAAATTGTACCACACACACACACACACACACACACACACACACACACACACACACACACACACTTACCATTACTCTAGTCATTGCCTGCGACTGGGCTTCCTGCCTTAATCAGTCAAAAGTCTGTGTAGCAGTTATTGCTCAGATTCAAAGAACTTGTGGTTTAAGCTCAACTGGGTTTAAGCAGATGGATGAAAAAGCAGAAACAAGCATGCACATGCCAAAATTCTTACAGTTGCTTGACAGAAAAATAAAAAAACAGTATTTGAAGAGTGTGTCTGATGAATCACCTGTACGCGGTGTTAATAAATAATACATCCACAGTTTACAGACTGAAGTTCCTGATAAAAATACATCCAAGTTTATTAAAGGTTCCATGGCATGAAAATTTCACTTTATGAGGTTTTTTTAACATTAATATGAGTTCCCCCAGCCTGCCTATGGTCCCCCAGTGGCTAGAAATGGCGATAGGTGTAAACCGAGCCCTGAGTATCCTGCTCTGCCTTTGAGAAAATGAAAGCTCAGATGGGTCGATTTGGAATCTTGCTCCTTATATAATTCTGCACCAAGGCTGAATTTCGGGAAAGAGACTTCAGAGACAGTATTAGGGGACCACTAGGGTCTATATAAAAGTATCCAAATGTCATGGGACCTTTAAATCTGCAGTCTTTTTTAGTGTGGCATTTAGGCTTTTATTATGACAGCTTAGACAAGAAAGGGGAGAGACAGGGGGAATGTCATGCAGGAAAGTGCCACAGGTTGGAACTGAAGACACAACTTCTGAGTCTAGTCTCTGTGTATGGTCGCGCACTCTTGCCACCCAAGCACCCTCACATCGGAAGTTTTAATATTAATGAATAGGAGTAGGCTACAGGTTTGCAATGGCTTAGATAAACATCCTCTGGTGCTTTATTAGTTTCATTGAATCAGGGTAATGAGATCATTGCCTCTCATTGTCCTGGTAAAACACTGATGTGTTCTTAGCGTGTTTGAATTATGGTTAGATTTGCGTCCAACCATTGGCTTCCTCAGAGAACTAGATGAGAGCTAGCACATGCAAACACAATGCACAGTAAACAGCACAGTGTGTGAACAGTCCAGATGCTCCAGGCTTTTGTCAGAGTTTAAAAGGCAGCGATAAGCTGTGACTCAGATGGGGTTTTACTGTGTGTTCATTCGTTGTTCATTTTTTTGTAATGTCCCCTATACTTAGACCTACTATTTGTTTGTGAAGAGTCATCATCCAAAACAAATATTGCTTTGCTCTAACAGTCATCTTCTGTAATGTATTCAGGCCAGATGAGAAGAGGAAAGAGCAGAGAATGTTAATTGTATCTGTTATGAGAGGGCACCATTGTTTTAGAGGTTAATGGTGCAAAACGTAGGCTACCTTAAATATGTTAGGAGTTCCACATTTCAGGAAAATACAACTAGCTCCTCTTCCTAGTAGGGTTTAATATTTTTTCCCGAAAATGAGATGAATCAGATCCCGGGAAATAGACAGCCCATATTCCGAAATGGCCGAGAAATGGCTGTTTTTTGGTTTGTTTTTAGCCCAAGTACTGTATTGATATCATTCAAATATGCATTCCCAAAATCCCAAACTGACATTTTTTATATTATTTGTATCATTTTTAGGACTAAAGAACACAGTTTATGTCCATCATCAACACAGTTTGCAATGATCAATTCTGCTGCGTGATCAAGTGAGCTGCATGCTGCAGCGTGACATCTGCTGCAGCGCTAATTATGAAATGCCAGGTGGAATGTCTGGGACTTGTCTTCTGAAAATCTAGGCAACCCTTATATAATCAATGTTTTATAGAAATCTATTATACAAACTAACGAAATATGCTTAAGTAAACCATTGAATGATTTCTAAACCATTACGTTATCGAAATCCATTCTGTGCCTGTTGAGGATGTGTAAGAGGCTGCAAACGGGAATAATCACTCAAAGTTAACCAAATACAAATACACCTTATAAACCGGTCACACAACTTGCACTGAGCTGTTTCATTGTCCGGTCTTTCAAAATGCTCCCAAACAAAGCTGGCCGCAGACATCATTAGCGGATAAGTGTATGGTGATATATCATAAGAAAATGTATTTCAGATCGTAGGAAGTCATAATCTATGAGTATATAATTTCATAAAAATTAATTAATTAATTTTCAAATAAAATATTATATGAATATTTGTTCAGTATTGCGTCACCGAGATGCGATTAAATAAGTCATTACCATCAGAGGAGGGTCAATATTTAGTACAAATGTGGAGTCAATGGGGGATGGGAAAAACTATTTCAATGATGGAAAAAGCATTTGAAGAGCATTTGGTTGGTGGTTCAAATGCGTCGACAATTTAGGGCGTGTTCTTCACAACAGGGTCTATATAGTTCTGTGATCTCTGCTACAGAACACACACATCATTGCAGCCACCTGTTACATGCAACAAATTAACCCTAAGAGCTCTCATCTCAAAAACAATGCAGGCTGAGGAATACAATCGCAGAGGTAATGATACTTTCCATTTGACTATTGACCTGATCTGTCTGTGTTGTCATATTTCACTGAAAAAAAATTATTAGTAAACAATAGGCAAAATAAATATGAATGATAAACTGTAATAGGAATATCTTTCCAGCGGTTACAGTGTCTTTCACTGATCAGGTAAGGAGCTGGTGGACTACATCACACAGTACCTGGGCTCCATCAGGGAGAGGAGGGTGATTCCAGATGTGAAGCCAGGTTACATGAAGGAGCTTCTCCCTGACACAGCGCCTACCGAGCCGGAGGACTGGGAGACTATCTTCAACGACATTGAGAAAGTCATCATGCCAGGAGTAAGTTCCTACTATCATCCATTATCGTATCAGTAATTTAAAACTTTGGCAAGGAAGCACGTATTTTCTCATCTTTTTCCCCAGGTGGTCCACTGGCAGAGCCCTCATATGCACGCCTACTACCCTAGTCTGACTTCATGGCCCTCTATGCTTGGAGACATGCTGGCTGACGCCATTAACTGTGTTGGATTCACCTGGGTAAGGGACTAACTCACACTTTTTTTCTCCACTACACTACCTAATAACAACAACAAAACATCACAACAATTAAGTCATACCATCTGAATAACTTATATGATATTGTCCGTTTTACCGGTTTTGAACAGGCCTCCAGTCCAGCATGTACAGAATTGGAAATGAATGTGATGGACTGGTTGTGTAAAGCACTGGGGCTCCCGTCCTTCTTCCTGCATCACCATCCTGACAGCAGAGGTGGAGGCATACTGCAGGTTTGATCTGTTTATTTTAAACCCCAAAACCTTTACACAGTGGTCTCTGTGGCAACGTATTATCGCTCTCCTTTATCTGACTCTCCTGTTAGAGCACAGTCAGTGAGAGCACACTGGTTGCTCTGCTGGCAGCCAGGAAAGACAAATTTTTGCAGCTGCAGGCTGAGCTCGACCAGGACGTGGACGATTCGGCCCTAAATTCAAGACTGGTGGCTTACGCTTCAGATCAGGTCAGAGTCATCACTCCTTCTACAATACCTTTCTGTCAATCAGATGAAAAAAAAACTGAGAAACTAAGTTGATTGCTTTTATAGGCTCATTCCTCAGTTGAGAAGGCAGGTCTGATCTCTCTGGTGAAGATCAGGTTTCTGCCCACTGATGAGCAGTTGTCTCTGAAAGGAGACACGTTGAAACAAGCCATACAAGAAGACAGGAGAAGGGGATTGGTCCCTTTCATGGTAGGTATTTGACACGGAAGGATGGGCTGGGTACCATGGAGGTATTGAGGTGGATAATTTACAAATCATACGGGTGTTTTTCAATGTTTTAGCTGACATTGCGTAATGTACAGTATACTGGCAACTATTTTTGAAAGCATACGCTATTGTACTATAAGATGTTAAAGGGATTTTCTGCATATCACATCTATTGCAGTCTTTTCAAATCATGCAGAGTCTTTTCAAGGCGACATTTCCATTCTAAACTTCTCAGATAATGTAATTTAAATAATAGTTTGAGGCTAAATAGAAAAAAATATCTACTATCTAACTATCATATACTAGACTAAACGGTCTAGTATATGAACAAAAAAGCAAAGATCAGAGAAGGGCCTGAAAAAGTAATACAAATTTGTATATCAGAACTTTTTTCCTCTCCCATTAATTATCTTACAACCCCTCAGGTTTATCTTGTAAACCATTAGAGGGGCCCCAACCCCTAGGTTAGGAACAACTGGCCTACCAAAGTAGTTAAAACTAGCTCCACCTTGAGCAGCTAATAATGTAATATATAATAATATATCATTAACAGGGGACATTTTACTGCAGAACCTCTACTTTTACTTTTGATTTTGTTATGTATATTTAGCTGATAATTCTTGTGCGTTTACTTAAGTAGGATTTTGAATGCTTGTAATAGTCTTTTTTTTACATTAATGTATTGGCACTTTTACTTAAAAGATCTGAGTAATTCTTCCACCACTGCAAATAGTTTGAAATCAAATCAAAACAATGCTGCATAGAAGGTAAAAATATATAAAAATGGTCAGTTGTAATATTAAAACGTAATTGTACAATGCTGCATAATTTGTAAGGCTAAAACATGAAAAAAAAAACTGGTATGTTTTTAAAAATAATTGAAAATACACAACAAAATACTGACAATACATTTGACATATTATCTGTGATTTTGTGTCTCTTCTGTTCAGCTGTGTGCAACTTTGGGAACTACAGGAGTGTGTGCTTTCGACAATCTGTCTGAACTGGGACCAGTCTGTACGTCTTCAAATTTACTCCCAATAATGTCCGTTTAAACACAGCCTGTAAAGTCAAAACTTTGTGTTGCTCCATTGAGATGCATTCAGAGAATTACAGTACTTGCATTTAAATGTTCTTGTACAGGTGCAGAAGAAGGACTGTGGCTCCATGTTGATGCTGCGTATGCTGGCTCAGCCTACTTCTGTCCTGAGCTCCGCTGGTCCCTGGAGGGCATTGAATTAGCTCACTCTTTTGTCTTCAACCCCTCCAAGTGGATGATGGTCCACTTTGACTGCACAGCATTCTGGTGAGCTTTCTAACCCATACCTGAAGTCTTACCTCTAGAACTAAGCATTATCTATGAAAGTAGGTCTGAAATAAAAATAAAAAATAAACGAAAAGTGAAAAAAAAAGTGAATGTGAAGGACACTTGTTGCTTGTATGGTTTAACTTTGTTTTTTCAGGGTGAAGGACAAATATAAGCTCCAACAGACGTTCACAGTTGATCCTGTTTACCTCAGACATGAAAACTCACAGGCAGCCACGGACTTTATGGTATCAAACTGTCATGTCTTCCCATAAAGATTAAACTATCATAGTGAATCATTTTATGCAATGACACTACTTCTTCCTGATGTTCAGCACTGGCAAATTCCCCTCAGCCGTCGTTTCCGTTCTCTCAAACTCTGGTTTGTTATGCGGTCCTTTGGACTGAAAAACCTCCAGGCTCATATCAGACATGTAAGTGGAACTCAGTTCTCTTCATGCTAATTATTTTAGGAATAAATATCATAGATCATCAGAAGATGGACCAAACACAAAGTGTATTCACTGTGAATTCTGTGACAAACCACAGATTTGATCTGTTTTTAAGTTTCAGCATTTACATGTATATTTCTTCTGTGTTTTCTAGGGGATTGAGATGGCAAAACTCTTGGAGTCTCACATAAAGAGTGACCCAAATTTTGAGGTTCCTGCTAAGAGGCACCTTGGCTTGGTGGTGTTCTGCCTGAAAGTATGTTTTACATTTTGTACTATGCAGTACACGTTGTTAAGCAACATGTCTTTCACTGGCTAATCATTGTTTAAAGTTACTGAATGAGGTCAACAAGTTTTACAGGCGCAGACGAAGGGCAAAACAATATCAGAGATCATTAAAACGAGCTGAAACCTTGACCTGAAAAGGCTTCAGTTTTGGTTGGAAGCTTTGAGCTTGTTGGCCTTGCAACGGTTATGAACATGTTATGTTATTTTATTTTTCTAGGGTGGAAATGCTTTAACCCAGGAGCTGCTGAGGAGACTGACCCGGTCAGGCACAATGTACCTCATCCCTGCAGACATTCACACTAAGCGTATCATCCGATTCACAGTGACCTCACAGTTCACTACCGCAGAGGACATCCTTAAGGACTGGAGCATCATCTCCAAAACGGCTTCCACTCTTCTGGCTGAGACACAGGCCCTGAATAATGCAGACCAACCAAAATCAGGGAATGATGAGGCGACAGAAGAAAACCATAACCCAGACTCAGATACCAGGTCTGAGGAGAGAGGGGATGCCACCTCCGGGATGGACAAGGCTCAAGTGGAGCTGTGGATTGACAAGGCTTGGAATCGATCTAGAAGACCGATGCGCTCTCTTAGCTGCAGCAGCGAGCCTCTGCCTTACACTTGCATCGGGCCGCTGTCTGGCTACAACTTAGAAAAAAGGCCTGGTCTTAAAGATGCTGCAGGCACCCTACCCAGCACGCCATCAACGGCAGGATCTGGTCCTATGTTTAAGATTACAGAGACGCCTTCAAATATTCTGGGTAAACAGGTCCTGAAAAAGCTGACAAAGTTCTACAGCGTACCCAGTTTCTGCAACCAGTGGGTGCAATGTGGCCGCAACCAGCTCTGCTGCCCTGTGAAGGTTTCACAGGCAACACCAAAACACTTGTCCTCCACCTGCAGAAGAATAAACTGTATGACTTCTTCTACTGTAGCCAACACAGCTCCCTCTCCTACAACTCTGGAAACTGCCACTGCACCCGAGCTCCTGTAATGATCCTGAAAGCCGTGTAGAGTTTACACACATCGTAATTCAGCTATTGATAATTAAGAATTTTACTACTGTACCAGGCTGTTGTGGTGCTGAGTACGCACAGTCAGCTATTGACTGTACTGAATTGAAGATCATCTAATTGTGTCAGTGATTCGGGATTGCTTTGCTCATATACAATCGTGTTTTTAAAATACTTTTTTTTATTAAAAACTGTTTCAAACTAAATTATATCCTTTGAAATATTTCAGTACACTATTCCCCACAAGTAGCTTAAGAAATGTACGATACATAAATGCTCAATGTGCAGGTCATTTATCATTATTTGGCTTCCTGTATCAATTAATACCCACAAATCAAATGTATTATTTTGAGGTTGACAATCCAATAATAAACACTGAACTCATTCAGAGCCTGATTCTTCCCTCTGCAATGGAGCTGAATATCTCCTGAGTCATAGGTACGTAGCCCTTGTTGTCCTCCAGGTAGAACAAAGGGTCCCTGATGACGGCTGGGTTAAAGCCCTCCTCTCCCAGCTTCACCTTCATTTGCTTAAACGTCCCAGTCACTACCAGTGCATCCTGCCAGAGAAAGATAAATGGTTATTTAACGGTTGCAAGACATTTTCAAGGAAAATTCCTCAATTCCTTAATGTGTTATAATCGTATTCAGCAGCACTCTGTTTACCTGTATGCGGATGAAGCGTGGTCTTGCGTAGCTGGGGAGGAAGTTTTTGACGTGCTGATATACAGCTTTGCCGTCAAAGTCAATGTTTTCTTTGAGCGTCAGGGCTGCCATTCCAATTCTTCCCTCATGTCCTAATCAGTCAAAGTAGAAACTTATATCAGGAAGTGAGTGTCAACAGCTCTTTATGTGTTTCATACTGAGCACTTGTATCAAATAATTGATTTCCTTTTTTAATTTTTTTCACAATTTCCATATGTTTAACTCCATTTGCAGGATCACGTGATTCACGCATATAGTGGTTAATGATTAATGGGCATGTAAATGGTTCTATAGGTCCAAATGGTCTTACAAACCTTAAAAAAAACTCCAAACAGATATAGTGGTCAGATGAAAAGTTTACTAAGATGTCATATTTTATAAATACACTTTAACGACATAAGATCTTTCTAATAACTCTGATCTTAAATTATTGCTAATAATTATTACCTGGCACCTTCACACCATAGACATTAGCCTCTTTAATGCAGTCCACCATGAGCAAATGATCAGCCACCTCTGTGGTTGCCACATTTTCTCCTTTCCACCTGTATTGGATGACAATACAAAGACAATTGTATGTGCATATCCTAGCTGCAAAGTTTTCATTTAGCACTGAGGACAGTTTGTTATAAATGACATACAAACATAGGAAAGGGGGTAAAAATCACTTGCAGAAAATGCTGAAATACAGTAATAGTTACATGCAGATTCTTTAATGGTCTTAAATATAGTCAAATTTGATGTTGTGTCCCACATCCTAAATTCTGTATCCAGTGATGAAATGTATCTAGTTGTTATCTAACATAAACAGTGACACTGAGACCCCGTGTCTCCATTATTTGCTCAGCTTGTCAAATCTGTTCAATTATTTTTCATCCACTCACCTGAAAGTGTCTCCAATGCGGTCTTGAAAGAAGACAAATCCCTCGTTGTCTATCTTCAGAAGGTCGCCACTGTTAAAGTAGAGGTCTCCCTTCACAAACACATCTCTCACCTTCTTCTTCTCTGTCTGCTGACTGTTCTTGGCGTAGCCGACGAAAGGTGATTTTTCTGCGATCCTAGCCACCAACAAACCGGTCTCTCCTGCGTGAGAAAGCAACAAGCACAGGATATCTATTAGTCAGAGCTAGAAGGTCAAGGGAGAGCTATATTTTCGGAGGAGATCGGCTCACCTCTGGGGACTTTGATGCAAAATCCTCGGGAGTCTTTGACTGGCTCCTCTTTCTCTGTGTCGTATCTTATGAGGGCATACGGACATCCCATCTTAAAAAAAAACAGGTTGGGAATAAAATGTGAGAAAGACTAAAGAAACTAGTTATATGAAGACTCGTGTTTTTCACATTTAAATTCATACATCATATAAACTATTTCATTTTAATGATGCAATAGCAGCTGTAAAAGTTGGATACAAGTACAGGTAAACAGAGTTTTGCTGAATACGATTATATTATTTTATTTGAATGATGCAATAGCGGCTGTAAAAGTTGGATAAAAGTCCAGCCAACCCTGCAAGTTCATCCCAAATGTATTCAACAAAATGCTAAAAAGCCTTTGTGCATAAGAGAACTCTTACTTTGTGGAGAAAATTCTCTTTGCCAATAGCTCCAACTTTGCCAGCGTAGTTGACAAAGCCGATATTTCCTTCTGTTGCTCCGTAGCATTCACAGATGCGTATGTCCCCGAATCGCTGCAGGAAATCAGTCCAGGTGTCGGCCCTTATCCCGTTCCCCAAAGCCAATCGGACTTTATGATCTCTGTCATTGTCTCTCTAGAAAAGAGTGATGGAGAGATGAGACTAGGATAATAAAAATCACATTATGGTTTAAATACAAGCAGCATGTCTGACTGCTGCAGGTGTTAGCTACCCATGCAAATGTCATTAAAACAATTGAAGACACTAATTTAACAACATATTGTTGTATTGTAATTATGGTAAAATAATACCACCACATGTGATATTATACTGAGGTTTACCTTTGGTGTGTTGCAGAGGTAGCGCATAATTTCTCCGATGTACTGAATAACAGTCACATTGTACTTTCTACAGTCATTCCAGAAGTGGGAGGCAGAGAATTTACGTCTTAAAACAACAGTGATGCCTGGAAATGAAGAGGCACAGAATATCAGCAACATGTAATCTCACACTTACTGAGAGCTCAGGAAGTGTTGTAAACCTTTTGGACTTTGAAATACAAATAGCTGAAATCAGAGACAAATTGTTAGTTCAGGTCATATACCTGTTAGTTTAACCTTCAGTAAACTCATCAGAATGCAGCCCGGAAAACATGTTTTGTAGCTTTATGATGCCATGAATTACCTTTTTCTATGGCCCCACAAAGTCCCATCAGAAAGCCAGAACTGTGGTAAAGAGGCAGGTAAACGTAGATGATATCGTCTGAACGTATGCCAGCAACAGACTGAACAAAAGATGCAAGCCATAGCCTCTCATGGTTGATTACAGCTGCCTTGGGAAGCCCTAAAAGAAAACAGTGCCATTAGTAGCAGACGTAGCATATTTTTATTGTCCTTTCTCTGCACTTCAAGGCCTGCACACTAAAATGAATGAATGCAGATTAGAAGTGAAGGTCAGATGCCAGATTACCTGTGGTTCCAGAGGTGTAGATGTACAGCGCAGGGCTCTTAAAGTTAATGTTGGCCCTCAGCTGTGGGGACAGAGGCTGGTCTGAGGCCTGCTGAATTTTATCAGAGAGGCTTTCAATGCCCTCCACATCACAGTCCTCGCCGAGTATAAACACACGAACGCCCTGCTGGTTCAGGGTAGGCAACACCTCCTCTACAGCCCCTCGCAAGTCTGAGAGAGACAGACAAAAGAGAGCAAGTGAAGGCTTAATGTAGGTCAGTGCAGTGACAATAATAATGGGAAAACAATCAAAACTGTTGTGCAAAATGGGTATAAAGCCTGTTAAGATCAGGCCCAGGCCAATACATCGGCAAATATCATCTCACTGCAGATATATCGTCAGCCGATAAGTAACAGAAAACTTCAGGACATGTTATGAAACAATCCAATCATGATTGTTTTGTGGTTTATGTCCTATCATCTACTGGCTCGACTTCTGCGAGTTGATTCTGAAAGCAGTTACCAGTGCTCGGAGAACAAAGTGTCATGAAGCAGATGGGTTCAGTTCACAATGTTCTTAAGGTTTAATGACTGAGACACACAAGGATATTCATTTTCTAACAATCGCTCCATTCACTTCAATGACGCGAGAGTAGAGAGATATAAAGAGGCACCATAGGACAGGAGGATTGGTTCAGGGTAGGTTCATGCAGATACATCTTTTGGAAGGAAAACAGTGTAACAATGTATGATAAAAAATGTATGATACCAAGTAAAACAGATGAGGGAGGCAATTGTTCAGAGTTTTCCCAGAATGTAATGTAACATATTGACAACAGGACGGAAATGCCAACTAAGTTTCAGGTATCAGTGTCTACACATAGTTTGTCCGCCAAAGAGAACTGATACGTTCCTTTTTTTAAATGTAAGAGTTCCATATAAGGATGTTATGCATTTAGGCTATGTTAAAAGACGTTTCTTTAAATATCGACCCAAATATCGGCTTAATATCAGCATCGATGCCTTAAAAATCCATAATTGTCCAAGCTATACTTCAAACACCATGCAAAGAACGTATTCACAGCAGGATACACATTTAACATCATTGATCAATTATTAAAGAGGACAATTTCATTTATTCATAAGACTCCTGCAAGTTGTACAATAAAGTAAAGTGTTAATGTACTGGCATCTGACATGTAAATACACGTTTAATGACTTAGAGAGGGAGGTGTGAAAAAAACTATCATCGCCAATTATGCAACACTAAAAATAAATAATGCAGAAAACCTGAAATTCATAATCACAAATAGATAGTATTTCCCCAGCAGCTTACCAGCGCCAGCGACCAGGACCTTGGCTTCACAGCAAGAAAAGCAGTGCAGTAAAGATTTGGATCGGATGTTGGAGTTCAGTAAAGAAGCTCTACATCCCAGCTTGGCCAGTGCGAGCCAGATCCACACAAAGTGAGGCTCGTTGCCCAGGAAGAGGGCCACCGTGTCCCCCTCCTTCAGCTGGCCATGCTCGGACAGAGCTCTGGCCACTCTGTTGCTTTCTTTGTCGGCTTGGCTGTAAGTGTAGGAGCTTTCCTCAAAAACTATGAACTTCTTATGCGGCTGCCTCGCCACTTGATCCAGAAAACAATCCAAAATACTGTAAAAGGGTTTCTGCTTCTTGAATTTGCTCATGCGTATAGCAATTTTGATTGCATTAATGGTGTAACTTAAATCTTGAAAAATATAAGGGTTTCTCAAGTAAAGCACTAACAGCAAAAGTGCTAAGCCTGCAAGAGCGGTGTATAGAATATATGCAATCATTATAAATCAGAAGAAACGTGCCAGTCCGTTTGCAAGAGTGCTGAAAAGTTCAACTTTCAACAACACGCCTATGGTTATTATATTGTGATTAGTTTACGCCTCCTGAACTTCGACCGATTTTCTTTCTCCTCTGGGTGGGGTAGGCTGCTACAAAATAATTCCTACTGACAAAAGTGAAAAGTATCACATTATTTTCTAAGCTTTTACTTTCCTCCTCTTTTGCAATCCTACTTTATCTTTGTGTTATCCTCTTGTTGTCCAACCATGGACTTCGGTAAAGTTAGACAGAAATTGGCAGATTCGCAAGATTCGCGGGTTCGCGGTTCAATAAATCATAAGCGAAACGTGTTACTTACACAATAGGCAGCTCTATCTAACCGTAGGAAAGTAGACAACAAGATACAACCCGGTTTTTATCCGAAAGTACCGTCTACATATGTGGATAAAGCCAATGCATCCCTGTGAGCGTTCAGCTTTCAGCCGAGCGTCTAGGGACCGTCTATAAAGTGCAAAACCGAAAGTGGATACACAGAAAAAAATTCAACAGCTTCACTGTCATTGAGTCTAGCTCTTCCAAAATCACTCCACACATCTATGGCCTCTCTCTGAACATACTACACCCTCTAAGTTTTGAAAATCTGACTCAGTCTATTTTTAATATATTTTTATTTGGAGAAATTTCAATACCGTCAATGCTATTGAGTCTAGCTCTTCCAAAATCACTCCACACATCTATGGCTTCCCTCTGAACACACTACACCCGCTAAGTTTTGAAAATCTGACTCAGCCTATTTATAAGGAATTTTTATTGTGAAATATGTCAATTTCGTCAATGCTATTGAGCCTAGCTCTTCCAAAATCACTCCACACATCTATGGCCTCCCTCTGAACACACTACACCCGCTACGTTTTTAAAATCTGACTCAGCCTATTTATAATGAATTTTTATTGTGAAATATGTCAATACCATCAATGCTATTGAGTCTAGCTCTTCCAAAATCACTCCACACATCTATGGCCTCCCTCTGAACACACTACACCCGCTAAGTTTTCAAAATCTGACTCAGCCTATTTATAATGTATTTTTATTTCAAAAAATGTCAATACCGTCAATGCCATTGAGTCTAGCTGTTCCAAAATCACTCCACACATCTATGGCCTCCCTCTGAACATACTACACCCGCTAAGTTTTGAAAATCTGACTCAGCCTATTTATAATATATTTTTATACAGCACTGCTGTCAGAAATTTAGGAGTTATTTTTGATCAGGATATATCCTTCAACGCCCACTTAAAACAAACCTCAAGAATAGCCTTTTTCCATCTTCGTAACATTGCCAAAATTAGGAATATCCTGTCTCAAAACGATGCTGAAAAACTAGTCCATGCATTCGTTACTTCTAGACTAGATTACTGCACTTCCTTATTATCAGGTTGCCCAAATAAGTCCCTTAAGACTCTCCAACTGATCCAGAATGCTGCAGCGCATGTTCTGACGAGAACTAAGAGATGAGATCATATTTCTCCTGTATTAGCTTCTCTGCATTGGCTTCCAGTGAAATCTATGGAATTTAAAATCCTCCTCCTGACTTACAAAGCTCTAAATGGTCAAGCACCATCATACTTAGAAGAGCTCATAGTACCTTATTGTCCCACTAGAACACTGCGCTCCCAGAATGCGGGGATACTTGTGGTTCCTAGAGTCTCTGGAAGTAGACTGGGGGCCAGGGCCTTCAGCTATCAGGCTCCAGTATTGTGGAACCAGCTCCCAGTCTGGGTTCGAGGGGCAGACACCGTCACCACATTTAAGAGTAAACTGAAAACCCTCCTCTTTGATAAAGCTTATAGTTAGGGAACGAGGAGTTGAAGCGTCCACCTAACCCAGCCCACTGCTTCTCCTCGTAGTCATCAGTTTTATATACTGTATAATTAATAATCTAGCGAGAGTAGAGGGAGGCAGCCCATTACAGCCCGATCCGGTTGGGGAGAGTTCTAGCCCGACCAGGCACCTCTCTTTAACCTGCCTCTCTTAAGTTATGCTATTACAATTCTAGACTGCCGGGGAGGCTGTTCCTTCCTAAGTCACACTGAGCTGCTCTCTCATCTCTACTTGTTACTTTTGTATGCATCCTGTCCCAGAAATGCTTGTTACTAATCTAGCTCTGGGGAGTTTACTCCCCGGAGTCCTTATGTATATCTATCTATATATATATATATATAGATATATATATATAGATATATATATATCTATATCTATATATATATATATATATATATATATATAGATATATATATATATATATATATATATATATATAGAGAGATATATATATATATATATATAGAGAGAGAGAGAGAGAGAGAGAGAGAGAGAGAGAGAGAGAGAGAGACACACACAACCCTATAACCCAGAACATGGGTTACTCTTTGAAAAATAACCCGGCAACACAAACAATCCAGGAATTGGGTCAAAATATTAGCCCTATAACCCAGAAAATGGTTACTCTCTGAAAAAATAACCCATAACTTTAACTCAACACAAATAACCCAGAAACTAGGATGAAGAAATAACCCAGGAGTCTTTGAGTGCAGATTTCATCAGTCTACCCATAGTGTCTCAGTCATGGTGATCCAACAAATGTAAATAAACATGAACACTAAATCAAGACTAAAACCTATAGGTAACGTAAATGCATAACGAAACGCTAACAGAACATCATTTACACACTTAAACTAGGACAGAAACCGTTAATAACCTAGTCCCATGATCCTTTGCACTACCGTGCAGAACAGTCAACACAATGGCATCCTGCCCAATATTGACCTGGCCAGGGGCGTAGCACAAAATTCTGGGCCCTGTAGAAAAGGCATTCTCCATGGGTGCCTCCCCACATCCCCAGCTATGCACTCTAGCATCTTTTTGGGCCCTCTTAACATGAGGGCCCTGGGTACTCATTTCCAAGAAAAAGAGAAGAGAAATCTTCAGCATTCAGGGATATTTTAGACAATAGCGTGCAGATTAATGCTCATGGTTTTGGAACAAAATGTTTGTTTTTAAATTATATATGGGAGTAATTTTTAGGTGTCCACATTAATATGTTTAACATTTTTGTTTATGTACTGTATATAGTAATATATTGTATATCTCAACAACACTGAGGACAGAGTCCAGTTGCATGTGCATTTGTCTCCACCTTGTGGTTTTTCCACGTCTGTCACACATGAAATTTGAGTAAAATCAGAGCAGACATGCACATGAAAACTAGTCCGGGTTTTACAATAAAAATTAGTCCTGGTATTACAATAAGAAGTAATTCACACAAATGTCATAATGCTATTCAACAGACCAATAGCAACAGGGACCAATGAGTTCTTAAATCCTGTAAGTCCTGTAGAAGAAATTCTTCAAAAAAGATTATAGAGATAGAGTCAATGATGAGATTAATCAATTCTATTTACTTCATGCAGCATGGAGTCAAGACCTGGAATTTGTGTTCTCTCCTGACTTTCAGAGTGTCTTGCCTTAAATGTCATCAAGTGAACAAAAGAACAACAATTGCTGAACTCATGACAAGGTTGATTCAGTCTCTTATTTACTATCATGTCCAATACTTGAGCTTTTCATGAGTACAATGGTCATTTAATGTTAACATACCTTCGCCTATCTTCAAGACAATGGCCTTTAATGTTAAATCATCTGCAAGGAAGCTTGTTCTGACAAACATGATGGTAACACAAATAGGATTACAAGAGAGGACGAGCAGTAAAAGCTTAAAAAGTAGGCATTCACAGAAAGGTGATAATTTTTCACTTTTGTCAGCAGTTGGAGAATTTATTTCCACAAGGGAACTCTTTTGTTACTCCCCCAGAGGAATAAATCAGTCAAAGTTCAAGAGGCATAACTTGTTCTTTGGGTCTACAGTAAATGCATCTGTCGTGTGATGTGAAAGTTGAAACTTTCAGCACTCTTATTGCAGCTGGACTGACACTTTTGTTCAGATTTATAATGATTGCATATATTCTATATACCGCGCTTACAGGGCTGGCACTTTAGCCATTATCGCTTAACTTAAGCAACCCTGTAACACTTCATTTGAAGGGGTGTGCATAAGACTGACATGACATGGTCATAAAAAAGACATGACACTGGTCATAAACATGTGGACACGAGTCTTTATGAATGTTTATGACTGTTGTCATTAAGTGTCACTCAGTAAATTATGAAACTTAATGCAAAGTTGGCATTGTTTGAGATGTTGACATTAACCAAGACAACAATTTCTGTGTTATGACAACAGATAAATTAATTTATTCATTAATATTTAATAAATAAATATGTCATAGCAGGCCTACTTATCAAATTATTTTATCATGTAATGAGACCATTATAATTGTGTCATGAACATTTTCCTTGACCTCAAGTAAAGTGAGGAGAGAAATGTGCTTCTCCCTACTTTACTTTTTAGAATAGATTTCAGGTTATATACACTAGCCCCTGCATTCAGGCCAGGAGAGTCCCGAACATACTGAAATATTTGGTAAATAATTGTAGACCATAATACGTTTTAACTGTTTAACTTTGCTTTCAACAGGAAGCCAATTCCATTTTTAAAATGGTTTAGGGTAATATGCATTTATATACTGAGACTGGTATAAACCTGCCATAGGCCACCTATTTCAGACAGAATTCTCCTCCCCTTCCGTTATCTACAGTGAAGTAAATGTGGATCACATCACTCCAGCTCTGAAGTCTCTACACTGGCTTCCAGTGCCTCAAAGCACAGCAGCACAGCAGCTCCATCTGTACAGCAGTAATAGAGGACACATGCAGGAGAGAGGAAGGAGGAGGCTGACGTTTAAGGTGAGCGTATTGTGTCACTTCCGGTGTTCCCGTGTTACAAACGCTAGTATGCTGCTCCGGCAAAAACTTACTGAACTCTGCTTTACTGTTTAAATTAGCGGCTATTTGCCTGGATTGCATTTGAATTACATATTGTTATATATGTATATATTGTTTTACTCAAGCACTTATACTTCATAGCAGATCGAGGCTTCGTGAAACAATGAAACCGTTGAAGCAAATGTGCCATATTGTGTCGAGGTTTCGAAACAATCCGACACCCGTCTCAACGATGACACCTAGTGGTCACTTGCAGGTGTTGATGTAAAACAACCTTGACAATGAGCCATTTTTTATTATTGTATTTTTCTAATATGTGAAGCTTGTAACCTGTAGGCTCCTCACTGTGCATAATGTTATTTTGGTCATGACAAAAGAATATTAATAAAAGAAATCAAGCCACAATGTCTCAATTCTTTATAGATTTTTATTCAAAAATATGAATGTCCCAACAGTTTATTATATTTCAATCCTAATTATCTATCTATATCTATATATCTCTATCTCTATCTATATATCTATCTATCTGTGTATCTATATATATATCTACCTATCAATATGTTAATGTGTCACTATGTATACTCTGTCTGTCTCTAGCCTATCAGTCAATGTGTCAATTTAAATGTAAGCCTAAATATAACTAAACAACTCGCACTATGAATGTCACTATATCACCAAAAATCCGCTATCTCAAAATCAAACTCCTCTCACAAAAACCCACGAGGTGCGTTGACTTCACTTTTATACTGATGTGCGATGGTGTGTTCCCGACCCTGTCAATCAAACGCTGATTCATGCCACCTGTTGAAACACTTGTGAAACACTCCGATGTTTCATTTAGCCGTAGTCACGTGACATGGGTGTTTTGAATCACGCTTTGAATCAGTGTTTCGAAACATCTGCGCTTCGGGATCTCGACAAAGCTTCGGAACGTCAGTTTCACTTCAGCCATCCCTATACTTAGCTTCACTTACAGTGACTGACTTGCTGAATTTACAATTGTTAAAACGCTGTTAGCTACTTTAGCTTAGCCATTAGCAATGGCTAATTCCTCTCCCTCTCCTGCTCTTTCTTGCTCTGTGTGTCAAATGTTTAGCTATTCCTCTGCCTCCTTTAGTGATAACGATACATGTAATAAATGTAGTATATTCGCTGCTCTGGAGGCAAGGCTTAGTGAATTTGAGTCACGGCTCCGCACCATGGAATCAGAATCGTATGCTTCCGTAGCTAGCCAGCACCATGTAGTTAATGCGGACCACCATACTGTAGCTTCTGTAGCTTCTTTAACTTCTGCTAGCTGTCCCCCGTCAGACCCCGAGCAGCCGGGCGAGTGGGTGACTGTCCGAGGGAAGCGTAGCGTTAGATCTAGACCAGGGAGTGCACATGATGACGGTCGCTCTAAACCGGAGCGTCTTCGCCTCTCTAACAGTTTCTCCCTACTCAGTGATACACCCGCTGAGAAGCCAATTCTGGTTATTGGGAGCTCTATACTGCAATATGTGAAGCCGGCGGCCCCGGCGGCTACAGTACCTACGGTCACATGTGTCCCCGGGGCTAGAGCGGGCGATATAGAAACCCATCTAGAGCTGCTGGCTAAAAAGAACCGTAAATACAGTAAGATCATACTTCACGTAGGGGGTAATGGTCGTAAATCGGAGATAACTAAATTGAATGTTGAGTCACTTTGTGCATACGCAAAGACAATGTCGGACTCAGTAGTTTTCTCTGGACCCCTGCCAAACCTGACCAATGATGAAATGTACAGCCGTACGTCATCCTTCCACCGCTGGTTGTCGGGGTGGTGCCCAGCTAATGATGTGGGCTATGTGAATAACTGGTTGGCGTTCTGGGGAAAGCCTGGTCTGATGGAGAGAGACGGCAGTCATCCCACCTGGGACGGAGCCGCTCTCATATCAAAAAATCTGACCGAGTTTATGAGACATTTACAATGACAACCCAAGTTTGATATTAGTAATCAGGGGTGCAGTACTACGCGCCCCCCTGTGCTTCCGTTGGAGCAGTCACCCACTCATAGTCTAATAAGCACGGTGTCTGTTCCCCGACTCCGATCGGTTAAATCAAAGGTAAACAAAAGATGCGCTATACTTAACAACCTAATTGGAATTAAAACGACTGCAACGATAGAACAAAATAGGAAAATTAGATCTCTGTCTTCTAAAGCATTATTGGTAAACGAGTTGATATCAGATAATAACATTGCTTTATTTTGTCTTACTGAAACCTCCCTGGGCCATGAAGACTATGTTAGTCTAAATGAAGCCACTCCTCCCAATCATATTAATACTCAAATTCCTAGAGGCTCAGGCCGAGGACGGAGAGTTGCAGCCATCTGTGATGCAAGCCTGTTAATTACTCCTAAACCTAAATTAAATTATAACTCCTTTGAAAGTCTTGTTCTTAATCTTCAACATCCAAAATGGAAAACATTACAGCCAATTATATTCGTTGTTATTTACAGGGCTCCAGGTCCGTATTCTGAATTTTTATCTGAATTCTCAGTTTTTATCATGTTTAGTCCTTAAATCAGACCAAGTACTTATTGTAGGTGATTTTAATATCCATGTGGACGTTGACAATGATAGCCTTAGTACTGCTTTCAACTCATTATTGGATTCAATCGGTTTCAGTCAGAGTGTGCACAAGGCGACGCACTGTTTTAACCACACCCTCGACCTTGTGCTGGTAAATGGTATTGAAATTGAGGATTTAATAATATTTCCGCAGAATTCGGTATTAACAGATCATTCTTTAATCACTTTCGAATTCTTACTACCTGACTATATTAAATTAGATAAAAGCTTCTACACCAGATGCCTATCTGACAGTGCTATAGCTAAATTTAAAGAAGATATTCCAACAGCATTCGACTCTATGTCATGCCTTAACATAACAGAGGACCTCTATGTTAACCTCAGTCCCTCTCAAATTGATACATTTGTAGACGGTGCTACGACTTGCCTACGGACGACCTTAGACTCCGTTGCTCCCCTGAAAAAGATGATGAAGCAAAGGAAATTAGCACCTTGATATAACTCCCAAACTCGCAAATTAAAACAAATCTTGCGAAACCTCGAATGTAAGTGGCGTTCCACAAAAGTGGAAGAATCCCGTTTGGATTGGCAAGAAAGTCTCAAAACCTATAGGAAGGCCCTAAGAAAGGCCAGATCAGACTATTACTCATCACTAATAGAAGAAAACAAGAACAACCCAAGGTTTCTTTTCAGCACTGTAGCCAGGCTGACAGAGAGCCACAGCTCTACTGAGCCATCTATTCCTCTAGAAATTCATCACCTTTTGCCCTCAACTTCTAACGGTTCACCTTTAAACGCAGAGTCGCTAGAAATAAGACTAGTCTCGACATATACTTAGACTGCTTTTATCCTAGAGACCTTCAACAATTAATGTTAAAAATATCCTCAGCTAAGCCATCTACCTGTCTCTTAGACCCCATCCCAACGAGATTACTCAAAGAAGCATTACCCGTGGTAAACACTTCATTACTAGATATGATCAATATGTCCTTATTAAGGTTATTAGGTTATGTACCGCAGTCATTTAAAGTAGCTGTGATAAAACCTCTTCTGAAATACCCACCCTCGATCCTGAGGTCTTAGCAAACTATAGACCTATATCTAACCTTCCCTTTCTCTCCAAGATCCTTGAGAAGGTGGTTGCTAATCAGTTATGTAATTTTCTACATAGCAATAGTTTATTTGATGACTTTCAATCAGAATTTAGAAAGCATCATAGCACAGAGACGGCACTGGTGAAAATTACTAACAACCTTTTAACTGCTGCAGACAAAGGACTTGTCTCCATTCTTGTTTTACTAGATCTTAGTGCTGCTTTTGACACTATTGACCATTCAATCCTGTTACAGAGATTGGAACACTTGGTTGGCATTAAAGGAATTGCTCTAAGATGGTTTAAGTCCTATTTCTCTGATCGATCTCAATTTGTTAATGTTAATGATAAATCCTCCAAGTACGCTAAAGTTAGCCATGGGGTTCCTCAAGGCTCAGTGCTTGGACCAATTCTATTCTCCTTATATATGCTTCCTCTAGGCAATATTATTAGGAAACATTCAATTAACTTTCACTGTTATGCGGATGACACCCAATTATACTTGTAAATCAAACCAGACGAAACCAGTCAGCTAGCTAAATTTCAAGCGTGCATTAAAGATATAAAATCCTGGATGACCTCTAATTTTCTGATGTTAAACCCTAACAAAACTGAAGTTATTGTACTGGGACCTAAACACCTCAGAACCTCATTATCTAAAGACATAGCTGCTCTGGATGGTATTGCCCTGGCCTCCAGCACTACTGTCAGAAATGTAGGAGTTATTTTTGATCAGGATATATCCTTTAATGCCAATCTAAAACAAACCTAAAGAACAGCCTTTTTTCATCTTCGTAACATTGCCAAAATTAGGAGTACCCTGTCTCAAAACGACGCTGAAAAACTAGTCCATGCATTTGTTACGTCCAGGCTGGACTATTATAATTCCCTAATTTCAGGTTGCTCAAATAAGTCCCTTAAGACTCTCCAGCTGATCCAGAATGCTGCAGTGCGTGTTCTCACAAGAACTAAGAAAAGAGATCATATTTCTCCTGTATTAGCTTCTCTGCACTGGCTTCCTGTTGAATCCAGGATTCAGTTTAAAATCCTTCTCTTGACCTACAAAGTTCTAAGTGGTCTAGCACCATCATATCTAGAAGAGCTCCTAATACCCTATTGTCCCACTAGAGCACTGCGCTCCCAGAATGCAGAGTTACTGGTGGTACCTAGAGTCTCTAAAAGTACAATGGGAGCAAGAGCCTTCAGTTATCAGGCTCCACTCCTATGGAACCAGCTCCCAATCTGGGTTCGGGGGGCAGAAACTGTAATTGCTTTCAAGAATGAACTTAAAACTCTTCTATTTGATAAAGCTTATAGTTAGGGAGTGAGGAGTTGCAGTGTTCACCTAACTGGCCCACCTGCTTCTCTTCATAATTGTTAGATTAATAATACATAACAAAGTAGAGGGAGGCAGGCCAGCCAAGCCCGATCCGGCAGGGGGAGAGTTCTAAGCCCGAAAAAGCTACCTCTCCTTATGACCTGTCTCGCTGTTATAGTTACGCTGTAATAGTTCTAGACTGCCGGGGGACTTCCTTCCTTTGACACACTGAGCTGCTCTCTCCTCTCCCTTTCTATTACTATTACTATTTGTGTGTATCCCGTCCCAGAAATCCTAGCTTCTGGGGAGTTTACTCCCCGGAGTCCTTATGTTTTTTCCCCCAGCGTATTTCCTTGGAGAACGTTGGCACCAAGATCCTGGTTGCAGCTGTCGCCGTGGTCCTGCTGCACTCCCTGCTGAGCTCAGCGGTGCCCTGCAATTGTTGGGGCTTTGTAAATTATAGAGTGTGGTCTAGACCTACTCTATCAGTAAAGGGTCTCGAGATAACCTATGTTATGATTTGATACTATAAATAAAATTGAATTGAATTTCAAAATACTTTTGCTGGTTTATAAATCACTAAACGGTTTAGGGCAAAAATACATTTCTGATCTGCTACTACACTATGAACGACCCAGACCTCTCAGGTCGTCTGGGACAGGTCTACTTGTTGTCCCCAGAGTCAGAACTAAACAGGGGGAAGCAGCGTTCAGTTTTTATGCTCCGCATATCTGGAACAAACTCCCAGAAACCTGCAGGTCTGCTGCAACTCTCAGTTCTTTTAAATCAAGGCTGAAGACCTATCTTTTTGATGTTGCCTTTCTTTAAATATCTTTTAACTGTTTAACTGCTCTTTCTTTAAATTCTTATAATTTTTATCCTCTTACAGACACAGACATATTTATTATTTCTCAGATGCTGACAGGACAATAGATTGACGGAAAAGACAGACATTGGGATGGTCAAAAGTTAGTCGAAGTAACTAACTAATTTAGGCAGAAGGCCTAAAAAGAAATAAAAATACTCTGACACTTTAAAAACGGCTCTGGACTTTATCCTATGACACTTTAAAACGGCTTTGGACTATTTGTAAAAAAAATAGTCTGACATTTTAAAGCAGCTCTGGACACCTTACAAAAATAGTTTATGACATTTGAAAGAGGCTCTGGACTATTTAGAGACAGACTGCAGAAGAAATAAAATAGTTTAAGAACAAGTTCTTGACTATTAAAATATTTTTGTCTGCAGGGCTGTACCGGGTTTTGCAAGGTTTGCCGAAAAAAGAAATAAGCTTTGTGGTGACGATCGCATCGAAAAAGAAATAGTATACTATAAAGTTTTTGTCAATCATGGGTAATGTTTAAATGTTTTAACTGCTCTTTATTTGCGTATTTTATCTCTCAGTTCTTTAAATTCTTATACTGCACTGTAAAATGTATTCTTGTCTTTTAAATTGTTTTTAATTGTGTTCTAACTGCTCTTTCATGTTTTATGTAAAGCACTTTGAATTGCCCAGTTGCTGAAATGTGCTATATAAATAAAGCTGCCTTGCAGTATTTTGCAAGAGCACCATTGCTGCACCCTGGGCTTAGCGCCCAAGATGTGTGATTGCTTTAAAGAAATATAACCAACCCAGAGCGTTTTTTTCCCCATTACCAGAATGATAATGGGTGCAGCCAGACGTTTCTCCAGCGCTGACAAGGCGCTGTGAAGAAGGGTATGGCTCTTAATCACAGGTGGTAGGGACATTTGAATAGATAATGCCAGCAAAAGGAAGATTTCTTTGGATAGATTGTAATTGTACAATTTAAGGGACGTTATTAAGTTGTCTTGTAAAATTCTCCAGTTTTGATAGTTTTGGTAGAAAGAGTGCTGTATAACAATAATAGATTGTGTCTCAAACAGGAAGAGGATATTAATGAAAATATAAAGGGGGAAAAAAAACACATTTGAGAGATAAACTGTAGCTGCCAGCAGAGACAGTTGCATAATTTAAGTCTCATAAAAGGAATAGTTTTAATTTGATAAATAAATAAATATATTTATTTCTCTGCATTTCTTTTATTTTGAAATATGTGTACAAGCTGACCTGTTTTTATGTAGGCTTATATAGCGGAACTATTGTTCTGAGGTTCGGTTTGTTCAGACGTTTATTGACGGTACACCAGCATCGGAGCATGCAGCACTGTCAGTACCATTGACATATATACAATGGACCAATAGACCCCGTTGCTCTGGACGGAGACCAGCAAAGGCTATTAGAAGCACTTTTCCGGTGATCACTTGCTTTACTGCGCAGCCTCCAACTGACAGACAACGTAAATGTGACGTGAGCAACGTGTCTGAAAGTTGTAAGTCTTCTGGTAGCTGTTGTCGTGTTTCAAAATCCACTAAGTAGGCAAGAAGAGGATTTAAAAGTTTAACAAGTATTTATTTAAGTAAAATCATAAGAGCATAAACGTGTACACGGGTCCGAGTTGAGCAGGCACACAGGCTTCTCTCTCATCAGACGGAATTTTCTGGCTTATACATGAATTCATATATCAGTCTCTAAGAGCATTTTGATTTGTTTATTAAAAGTTGGAGGAGTACCGTGGTTTAGACTTAGCGTCCCCTGGTTGGTGCACAGACTGGTCCCAGTCTTCTGGCACACGCCCTCTTCATCAGCTGTTAGGCAGACTTTAGCTATGCTGATGGTCAGAAAGAACAATGCGCCGCTGTTGCCTGTCACAGGTTGAGGAGTAACTTATTCTCATGGTCAAACTGATATCAAACTGATATTAACTTTGTTGCTGCACTCTTGTTGCTTTCTGACCACCGTCATACAGTGCTGCTGTACAACTGTACAACAGTACCCTTTTCTCATTTTGCATGACTAAGCTGTCACAGTGCTCTTCCACTAAACACACAACTATAATTCAACTATGATTTGTATCCTCATAAAGCATAGCCAGCTTGACTGATTATTTTTATTTCTTACACTGTGACAAGAGAAATCTCAATCACTTCCAATCTTACAGAGAGGGAGAGTGTAGGTATATGTAAGGAGATAACATAAGCACAGGCTAATTATTGCTAACTAACATGCTAGTTAACATTAGTAATTAAACCTAAACAGCTAATGTAAGTCGAAACTGCCTGCAAGCTTCTCCTGTACTGTACGTTAATTCCTCTACTGTGCAACAGTAAGTCACTTGGTTATGACACAATTGTTAGCTTATTTTTACAAAAACGTCTGCTACGGAGCTATAACGTGAGGTACAAGGTAATGGAGCCTTTTATACATTGTCGTGTTTCTTTATAAATAAACAATGGACAAATAGAGTCTTTAAACGCTTCAGATGTAAAGTTATTCGCAGTAAAGTGACGTAAAAAAAAAATTGCGGTCAGTGTAATGCTAACAAGAGGTGATCGCTTCGTAGCAACAAAATGGCGCCATCGGAGGTTTGCATTCTGAAGCGAAGCTTACCCCCTTGGTCAGTACCCGATCCGTTCCACCTGCACAATCCGTTCTGCGCATGCGCAAGATGTTCACGCATGCGCAGATGATAATACCGTTTTACGACCTGCCCGATCTGTTTCACGCTAGACTCCACCCAAGCTAACGTTAGTTTAGCTAACAGCTAATTCGGCTAACTGCTAGCCGACAAAAAACGCATGCGCAGAACGGATCGTGCAGGCAGAACGGAGAGCTAGATTCAGTCTAAAATAACGTTAAGTCAAACATAATGGGAAAAGCAGGCTACAGCAAAATTAAGACTTTACAGTAACAATAAAGACAAATATTGAGTGATTGTATTTTAAATGAGCACAAGTAAAGCAGAACTGACGTAACAGCTGTTATATATGTTAACGTTTGTTTTGAAGTTTTATTTTGAGGGTCTTTTAAAAGTTTGCATGCTGTCTCAGCTAGCGGTTAGCCGAATTAGCTGTTAGCTAAACTAACGTTAGCTTAACTGTGGAGGCTGACGGATGGCAGACCGCTACAATCAGCTAGCGGTTAGCCAAATGAACTGTTAGCTAAAGTAATGTTAGCTTCCCAGTGGAGGCTAACGGCAAACTGCTATAATCACCTAGCGGTCCGCCCGAATTAGCTATTAGCTAAACTAACGTGAATGAGCTATTAGCTAAACTAACGTTAGCTTCCCGGTGGAGGCTAGTGTGGGAACAGATCGGGTAGTGTCGTAAATCATCGTACCACAGTGCATGCGCAAACATCTTGCGCATGCGCAGAACGGATTGTGCAGTTGGAACGGATCGGGTACTGACAAGCACATGCCGATCCAACTGCGGCTCGTTAAATTAATTGGTAATGTCATTGTATTTGTAAGTTCAACGAGACACACGAGAGAGAAGTTGCCTTGTAACCTGTGTTTTCACTCCCCTGGAGTTAACGCGGCCAATGAGGTATGCATAGTTCTTTTAATGTGTAATTATCAATGTAAAAGCATAACTGTGTGGCGTTTTATTAACAGTCAATCTAACGTTGTGTTGTTTATTATTCATGTGCTATTCTCTGTGAGAATATTCTTATTTCTGTTACTTATGTGATTTTTATGTTTTTATTTAGTTCTCACGGCATGTTTGATGGCATCGACGATGACGTAATTCAACTAATAAATGCCCGTAGACAAGAACGCCTTGTGTCCGTGTCTGTTAACTGGAGGGAGCTACAGTGAGAACTCAGCCTGCTCGACACGAGGTGAAGACGTGGAAAGATGATGATCCACGCCTGCCGTCCGTCGACGGAGCTGCAAGCCCGTTTTTCATTGAATTCGAGCATCAAAAGATAAGACTGTGCATACACTGTTAACATTAAGAGGCAAGCAGAACCAGGGAGCATTGCATGGTTAAACCTACAAGAAGTTGAATATTTAAAACAAGTTAAATATTAAGAAGTGGAAAGCCTTCAACTGCTTAAAGGGGCTCTATAAGTGCTAAAAGTTCAATGTTAATTTGTGATGTACGTGTTTACATGTTGAAATATTGCTCAGTTCACCAAGTTATTTACTGCTAAGCTATTTGAAGGGTAAATACTCATCTAAAGGGACCATCATACAATTTCCAATTTTTTGGTATTATTTGGTGTTAAAGAGAAGTGTTTATTCTGTTGTAAGTGAAATAAGTTAACTTGCATTGTGGAAAGTGTTTCTAGCAGAGTACACTGTAAAATCATATTTGGTTAAATCTAAAGGTAAAGTAAGGTACATTATTGCAATGTAAACAAAGCTAACTGGTAACATTAAGCTAGGTTTGTCACTTACCTCATTTAACTCATTTTAAGTTTGAGCTATTAAACAAAAGGGTGTTAAAGGGCCAGTTCAAAAATATTGAAAATGTCGGAGTATGAGACAAATGAAAGGGACTTAGACGCTAACAATGGAGCAACAGGTTTACAGCAGCAGTTTAAAGACCTTGATATAGATGCATTTGCAAACCCATCAAAAGAGACTGAGGTAGCTGTAGAAACCCAAGCTGCTGTAGAGGAAAGTCTAATAAGAAGCCAAAGAGCCCGAGAGCTTACTGAAAAGGGTCAAGAACTGTATGACAGCCAGACTAAAAGGCTTGAACATCGCTTTACAACCTCTTATGACAAATGGAAAGTTCTTGCTAAAGAGACTAGGAAAGCAATTGATGGAACATTCTCCACTGAGATCCTGCAAAACTACATGACCAAGATCAGTAACGCTTCAATAAGTGTAAAACAAGCTTACCAAGATTTACGCCAACACACTACTCCGGATGGCAAGATGCACCGCCGAGTAGACACGTGTGATGCTGTCTCAGGAAAGCTCTTGGAACATGCAGAGGATTCTCTTGAATTAAGAGAAAAGGTACCAGATACTCCCAAGGAACGAGCATACTGGACTGAGACTGGCTTGGTGCTTACATGTGCAACCTCCAAAAGGTCTAGTGTATTTTCACGAAGTTCAAAGTCTGCAAGCATCAGTTCAAAGCAATCAAGCCTGACCTCTACAAAGAAGCTGGAAGCTGCAGCAGAGCTAGCTGCAACTCAAGCCACATTAAAGGTCTTAGAGGACATGGAACTTAAGGAACAAGAGCTTGGGAACCTTGAAGTTGAGAACAGAAAGAGGCTTGCACTGCAAGAAGAAGAAAATTCTGCAAGAAAAAATGCATTGGAAGAGAAGCGCAGGCAGTTAGAGCGCTTAGAGACACTTAAGAAAATGAATGCTGCAAAAGCACGTTTACAAGTCTACGAACAGGAACTGGGTTCGGACGAAGAGATATCAGAGTTGCTCCATAGCAGTATGCATGTGAAAACCGAAGCTAAAATTACCCAAAGAAGTCTTTCTGTGCATCATGTGGCAACACCACAAAACACCACACATGTACAACCTGCTATGGTGACAGAGACTGTTGAAAGTGTGCAACCTGCTGTCGTTGCTCATCAAGAAGATAGCACTACAGCACTGGCCAAAGCAATAACAGAGTCGATCAATTGCAAGCCATCTCCCAATACCAGAGCCTTCTGTTTTCAATGGAGACCCACTAAGGTACAAAGACTGGAAAACGTCCTTTGAGACATTGATCGGCAGGAAGAATATTCCAGTGAATGAGAAGGTCTACTACCTCCGCAAGTATGTTGGAGGACCTGCAAAGAAAGCTATTGAAGGTTACTTCCTGCTAGGCACGGATGCAGCCTACTATTCAGCATTGGACATCCTGGAAGAAAGGTACGGAAGCCCCTTTGTGATTGCCAAGGCCTTCAGGGATAAGATAACTTCATAGCCAAAAATAGGACCCAAGGACAGCATTGAACTAAGAGAATTCACAGATTTTCTGCAAAGCTGTGAAGCAGCAATGTCTCAAATCAAGAGTCTCGCAGTCCTAAATGACTGTGGTGAAAACCAAAGAATGCTCAACAAGCTTCCTGATTGGTTAACAGCCAGATGGAATAGAAAGGTCCTTGCGGTGGAGGAATCAACACATGAATTTCCAAGCTTCAGCAAATTTGTTCAGTTTGTTGCAAGAGAAGCCAAGATAGCGTGCAACCCTGTGACATCTCTTCATGCTCTGAAGTCTGGTGATAGTGAAAAGGTTAAGACACCAAAGCCTCGAAATGTTGGTGCAAAGGTGTTGGCAAGCAGCTCAGAAGAAAACCCAGACCCTAAAACATGTCTTTTGTGAGAAGTTGCACCATGGCATTCAAACATGTTGAAAGTTCAAAGAAAAGTCAATCTCAGAAAGGGTCAAGTTTGTGCAAACTAAAGGACTGTGTTTTGGATGCTTGAAGACAGGACACCATTCTAAGAACTGTGAAAGGAGGAGTGTTTGCGAGACATGTAAAAAGAAGCACCCAACCTGTCTGCATGAAGACCGTGTCAAGGACGATAGAAAGTTCACGGAGATGACGAGAGAAAGGAGAGTTGGAACCAAGCCAAAGGGAAGGAAAGGACGGATTCTAAGCAATCAAATGAAGCTTCTGAAGAAGCCACCTCTAACCGTGTGGTGCAAAACATGAATGGAACCTACACGTCCACCGTTATTCCAGTGTGGTTGTCAACAAAAAGTAACCCAGAGCATTAAGTTCTCGTATATGCTTTACTGGATAACCAAAGTGACACCACCTTTATCCTGAAAGAGAAGGCAGATGCTCTGGACACACAGAAGGAGACAGTGCAACTTAAACTCTCAACATTGTCATCAAGAAGTACAGTCATTCCAAGTCAGAAATTAACTGGGTTGCAGATCAGAGGCTTTTATTCAGCGAAGAAAATCGCTCTTCCAGTAACCTATTCAAGAGACTTCATTCCTGCCAATGTAAGTCACATTCCTACACCCAAGACAGCAAGAGCATGGCCTCATCTAGAGCACCTAGCCGAAGAGATTGCTCCTCTAATTGACTGTGACGTTGGCCTGCTTATAGGCTACAATTGTTCTCAAGCCCTGTTACCCAGAGAAGTTGTATCAGGCAAAGATGAGGAGCCTTTTGCTCAAAAAACAGACCTCGGCTGGAGTATCATTGGATCTGGTAGTTCCTGTGTCGACTACGGGGATGTAATTGGAAGCAGCCACAGAACTATTGTCAGACAAGTAATGCCATGCCTTCCGTCGCCTGCCAATCTGACAAGTGAAGTCTGATACATTTGTCGAACACAAGTCAAGGAGTTAATCACTCCGCCAAATGTCATGAAGATATTGGAGTCAGACTTTAATGAAAGAAGCGTGGAGGATTCTCACTTCTCACAAGAAGATTTTTGCTTCATTTCAATAATGGAGGAGGGAATCAAGATTAAGCCTGACGGTCACTGTGAAATGCCTTTGCCATTTAAAGTAGACAGGCCAAGTCTTCCAGACAACAGGAAATGTGCTGTTCATCGCCTTAAGTGTCTGAGTAAGAGATTTGAGAAAGACAAACAGTACCACAGGGACTACTTAATCTTCATGAATGAAACCATGATGCGTGGAGATGCTGAGAAAGTCCCTGAAGAGGAAATCAACAAGAGCCCTGCTTGGTACATCCCTCATCACGGGGTGTATCACCCACAAAAACCGTAAAAAGATACGCGTCGTGTTTGACTGCTCAGCGATGTTTCAAGGCGTGTCATTGAACGATCATCTGCTTACTGGGCCAGAGCTGACCAACACGTTGGTAGGTGTTCTCTGTCGTTTCTGCAAGGGTCCAGTAGCAATAATGTGCGACATAGAACGCATGTTTCATCAATTTCACGTAAGAGCAGAAGACCAAGACTATCTAAGGTTCCTCTGGTGGGAGAATGGGGACTACCACTCTGAACCATCTGTCTTTCGAATGAAAGTGCACTTGTTTGGTGCAGCCTTGTCACCCGGCTGTGCAAACTACGGCCTAAAACACATTGCTGCACAAGGGCAAGGTCGTTTCAGTGAAGCATCCATCCGCTTCATTGAAAGAAACTTCTATGTGGATGATGGGCTGACAAGTGTGTCAACAGAAGAAGAAGCAAAGCAGCTAGTCAGTGAAGCAAGACAGCTTTGTAGCGATGGCAAGCTACGCATCCACAAGTTTGTCTCTAACAGTCAGGAGGTGCTAGCGTCAATCCCCAAAGAAGAGTGTGCTCAAACAGCAATGAATCAAGACCTAGCCTTGGGTGAGTACCAAATGGAGAGAGCCCTAGGGGTTAACTGGTGCATTGCCTCAGATCAGTTCAGATTCAGAATAGTGGTGAGTGAACAACCGTTCTCTAGAAGAGGAGTGTTATCGACAGTTGCATCTATCTATGACCCTCTTGGCTTTGTAGCACTGTTCGTTCTAGTCGGAAAGCAAATGCTTCAGCAAATGTGCCGGGACAAGGTTGGATGGGATGAACCACTATCGGATGATCTTCGACCACAATGGGAATCCTGGCTCTTGGACCTAAAGAACCTAGGTGATCTCAAGATAGACAGATGTTACCTTCCAGCAAGTTTTCCAGAAGACCGGAAATATGAACTCCATCACTTCTCGGATGCTAGCATCACAGGATAGGGAGAGTGCAGCTACCTGAGAGTGATCGGGGCATCAGGACAAACTCACTGTGCTTTGGTGATGGGCAAAGCCAGAGTGGCTCCGACAAAACAATTCCACACAACAATTCCAAGACTTGAGCTTTCAGCAGCTGTTGTTGCTGTGCGTACAAGCGATCTGCTCAGAAAGGAGTTGGATATAGCAGAGGCCCAAGAATTCTTCTGGACTGACTCCATGGTCGTCCTTGGGTACGTCAACAACGATGCAAGAAGGTTCCATGTTTCCATGAGCTACATAAACCCTTATGTTTCCATTTTTATTTAATCATTTTGAAGAACTTTTTTTTTCTTCTTTCGAAATAAAAAAAAAAAATTAATCTCTTTTAAACCTGTTGCAGGTAAATTAACAAGAAAAAAGATCAACTCTACAAAAACTAAAACACAATGAATGTGAATATAACTTGTAATACATTCTATAACTGACTCAATTTCATTTTAAAATCATTTATATTTACAAATATTGGCACATAAATAAACAATACGTTTTAGGTCCTGTTATACTTTTTTTTAACTTTTAAACCATTACATGTTACTCAGACATTATATTAAGTACATACTACCTTTAAGAGAAAGTCCAATAGCATCTCATTAAGCTACACTATCTGTTTATCCATACATACAGCAATGCTTCTCAACACCATTATTACACTGAATGAAGTAAAAGCAGCAGTCCTCATACTGGAAAGCAAACCTCATGCTTGTAGATCAACTATTTATATTATTACTTGCCAGTAAATATGTCATGTTTATTATCAAACGCCCTCCACTGCATGGAGGCTGACTCCGGCCGCTGACACAAATCCTTACAAATGAATCCTACACTTCCGATTCCCATCTACTGCTTTTAATAACGATGTTTATGTCTCCCCATTATTTTACTACACACAATAATATGATTATTATATAATATTAACAATTGATTGAACAAAATTGGTCACTGAGCTGGAAGTTCATTATTAAAAGTATCAATGCAGCCAGACTGAAAAGCCTGCACAGTTGAACACTAAGGGTTCATCCCAATATCTCTCCTCGACTCCTCGATCACTTGACCCGGAAATCGATTGAGATTTGCCATCGTGAAGGACGTCCCAATTCCTTAATGCGCTCTGAGGATTCAAAGAGAGGAGGCTGCCAGAGGAGATGGAAGTGAGAACATGAGTGCAGCCTATGCTATGTGGAATCGTTATATCGCTACATGTGTATAAATGCTCCAGCCCCAGCTCCACAGCTGGCAAAAAATAAACAAGCCACGGCGGGACAAGCACTACTTCACAAATTTAAGTGCTTACAGTTCTGTAAAATGTATCATTGGCAATTTATTTCATCCTACTAGTTATTTAAGGCAGACAAAGGCTATCCGCGTAGATATTTTGTTTAATGATGCGATAACGGTAATGGGATGAACCCTAGGAGCCTACTTATAGTTTGATGTTTCCTGATATGATGGAGCTGTAGACCTGAGATCTCAGCGGTACGTAACTCTTCTCTTTATCATCAAGGATGTAAAGAGGGTCCTGGATACGTCCTGGATCAAAACTCTCCTCCACTAACTTCACCTTCATCTGCTTGAAAGTCCCCGTCACCTCTACGGCATTCTAGATGGAAGAAAAGTGCAAAACGCTAAAATATTCTGTTGTCTGTATTGCCAAGGTGGCATAAACATTGCATAACAATCTTTGTTATTTACATTGTTTGAGAACAGAACAATTTCTGTCAAATATTTTAATTTATTTAAATTGAATGCACCGTTTTTTCCAAAAGTAAGAGTGTCTGTGAAATAAACGCACCTGT